>NC_056746.1:706762832-706852832 GCF_019279795.1 Protopterus annectens
ATCTTGATATGATAACAATATACATAACACTGTATCATTCCATATCAACGGTTCTCAGGAAGCATATTACTACAGTTGTTATAGAAGGAGCATGTAATGCAATGCCATCAATGCTCATTAATACATTATCTCACATAACAGATTATAAGACCCTTTTGTAGCCATACTGTACACCCACACCTCAGTATAGCACTTGTCAATGGTAGCAACACTGACATGTCAAACATTCATAGGGACATAGGACATTATTAGGGTAATGACCAACATCACATGAAATCCTAGCCATTATTATATCCTGTAAAAAAATCCATATATCTATATTATGGAAGGTAGTAAGCCTATTGTACGTATGAGTTTACTTGTTTGATTGCATTACTTCCTGGCAATATCCATATGGAATATGTGCATCATGCTATGACAGAATCAGCAATCACACATGCAATGGTCTGGAGATGGCTTGCCCAGGCTCATGGAAGGACTGTGCTTCATGATGTCATGGTGTATGCATATTTTACATGAAAACATCCTCCACTCCTTTGCAGGAAGGATGTCATTTGGCCAGTGGAAAAAGGAGAATAGTGGATGCATGGGACTACGTGAATGGTTTCCCAAGTGGTATTGCAATGAAGAATGATTCCAAAGATTATACAATGCCCATAATGTACCACCAACTACACACAGCAGTAGACTGGGTCTGATTTGAACATTACACCTGTGTAGGTATATGAATGCCATGCAATATCCCAGTAGCAACACCACATATTTCTGACAGTAACATTGTCATGTTGCACTTTATGGCGTATGATAGCATCATTGTATCCTGTGCAGAACATGTTGGAAGGGGTGTAGGACATGGATGTGGAGTCACATCCTTGTGTAAAATTGTCTCCAAAGTGATCGGTGTATTTATGGATACACAAGTCATCTGCTGTCAGATTAGAACCCTATATGTGTGTAGGTAAACTAGTTTGCAAAAACAGAAGATAATGTTACTACCACAGCACAGGTTTGTCTTGAATACTGTCAAGAGTTCATGTTATACAGGCTGAGATCATCATCATTGTATGCTACAGTGAGATGTTCGGAGTAGGGATTGACATAGCTGTGGACTCACATATCATTTTAAAATTGTCACTATAGTGTTTTATTTGTTTATTTATTTATTTGCAGTTTGTTAAATGGGGTAGTCCACTGGGCCATAAAGAGCCCATTTTGAGTGGAGTCCCAGGGAGAAAAGCTCCACAGTAATAGAAAGATTGCACATTACATAAATATCGTAGTAACAAGAAGAGTTACACCATTCACATAAAGAGTTATACACACAATGTAATATGTACAGAAAAATATAAAACATATGTAGACTTTATACAAACAAGATTCAGAAGAGTTATACAATTCACAGTAAAGAGTTTTACACACCATGTTATCTGTACAAAAATGATATAACATATCTAGACTTTATACACACTATGCTTCAAGAATAACATATTAGCTAATGGTGAGACTTGCCATTGAAGGTATAGTCATAAAGTGGAGAAGTTTCATGGGGGTGGTTAGTATAAGATTGAGTGTAGGAACATTTCCAGGCACAGGAGAGATAAGTGTGTAGAGAAGATTTAAAGATGGCATGGTTGTGGATAGTTCTAAGGGATTGTGGGAGGGCATTCCACTTTTTGGCGAGGGAGAAAGAGAAGATAAGCTGCCTGGGTGAATGCTTCGGCTTGTACACCAGGAGCAGGTTTGTGTTCACATATCTAACGAGCCTGTTTTGAATGTAGGAGGTGAAGATGGAACTACAGGATGGGCAGTCAGAGGGTTTAAAGATAAGTTTGTGGGTGGTGGTAAGTTGTAGATAGTCTAGGTAGTTTGGAAGTTCAAGCCAATTTAGATAATGGAGAGCCTTACAGTGGTGGGAGGAGTATTTTGAGTTAGTTGCGAATTTGGATATCTTGTAGTACCAGGCCTCTAGTTTGGGTTGTAGGGAGGATTGGAGGTTGGTGAGTAGAGGTGAACCATTCATGAGAGAGGGGAGGGGGTAGGTGGATGCTATTGTTTTTCTAGAGGAGTGGGTTAGGTATTGGTTATTTCTGTAGAGCAATTCCAGTTTATGATGGTTTTTTTTTTGATATTTTGTTGTATGTGATTATCAAATTTTAGTTGTTTGTCTATAACTACTCCGAGTTTTGTGTGGGGGACAATTTCAATTAGGGATTGGTTTTGGCTATATATTTTGAAAGCCTCTTTGGGTGATAAGGTATATTTTGTTGGGTTGAAGATCATGATTTTTGTTTTGTTGTGGTTCAGGGCCCAGTGGTTAGTTTTCATCCAATCTTCAGTGGTGGAGAAGGCCGATTGTGTTTTGGCTACCAGATCTGGGATTGAGTTGCTGAGCAGATGACTTTAGAGTCATCTGCATATTGGATTATGTTGGTGTTGGGGATAGAGGTGCAGAAGTTATTGATAAAGATGCTGAATAATAAGGGCCCAAGTACTGAGCCTTGAGGTACTCCTGTAAGGGTATTGAGGTAGGATGAGTAGGAATTTTGCCATTTGACTGCTTGTGGCCTGTCAGAAAGGTAGCTAGAGAACCAATTTATTGTGGTGGTAGAAAGATAGAAGTTAGAGACCTGTAATAGTAGTAGTTGGTTGGAGATGGTATCGAAGGCCTTTGAGAGGTCTAGGAGTATGGTTACAACAGTTTTTCCTGAGTCACAGGTCTTGTTTACAGTGTCAAGGAATGCTAAAATGGCAGTGGTAGTGCTATGCCATAGTCAAAAGCCATGTTCGGATGGAGATAGGAGGTAGTTATGGGAAAGATTGAGCATGATCTGGGAGTGGATACATTTTTCAAGTATCTTTGAGACTGGAGACAGAATGGAAATAGGGTGGAAGTTGGATATATCATGATTTTTGCCACCCTTGTGTAGAGGGAGAATATAAGTTTTTTTTTTCCACAGACTGGGCACATAAGATTCCTGTATGGATGTATTAATCAGGATGCTGATAGAGTAAGTGATGGCATTAGCAGCTACTTTTAGGAAGGGGGGGGTGGAAGATTGTCAGGAACATTAGAGCAGGGTTTAAGCTTTAGGAGTAATCTTTTTACAGTTGAGCTGGAGATGGGTTGTAGTATAAGGTTGGTGGGAAGGGAAGTGTGAGGGTCAGTGGAGGGACAGGAGTGTTGGAACATTAGGGAGAGTGAGTTGGGGAAGGAGAGCTATCAGTATTGCTAGTGTTAGGAAAGGTGGCCGTGATATCGGATATGCAGTTTATGAAGAAGGAGTTAAAAAGGGATGCTATTTCTAGGGGAGACTCTGGGTGTGGGCATGGATTTTCCTTGGTACGGGTTAAGGAGGAAGGAAATGGAATTCCAAAAATGTTTTGGGTTTAGATTGTGGCTGGATTGAAGTTTTGTCTAGTATGTTTGTTTATCTTTGTGGACTAGTTTCTTTACTTGGTTGTGGAGTTATTTAAAGATCAAGAGGGGAGTCTTATTTTTCATTTTTTTCTGTAAGACCTAAGGGTTTTTTCTCTAAAGTGCATGAGATGCTTAGTGGGCTTTGTCAGCGAAGAGGCAGGGTTGCTCTTTATTATCTTTATACAAATTGATGCTTGTTGGTTTAGTGTGCTGATGAAGACAGTGTTGAAATAATCAATAGCATTGTCTAGTGGGAGTGTTTTTAGGACGTTCCAGTTTACAGTTTGGTAGGTTTCGTAGAAGAGTAGTGGGTTGAAGTTTGTTAGGTTGTGAGATTCCTTATGGTGGTGTAGGAGCTGTAGGGAGCTTGAAGACCAGCAGATATATGTGGGGAGGTGGGTGTCAGCTAAGGTGCCCAAATTACTTTGTTGGGGAGAGTGACAAGTACCCAGTCCAGAATGTGTAGTCTTTGGATGGTCTGGTTGGGAAGTTTATTAGCTGGGTGAATTTGAATAAGTTTAAGTTGTAGGTGGCAGGGTCAGAAGTTATGCTAGTCCAGTTGGTGTTTACGTCTTATAGGACGATTGTTTCATTGTTTATGTTAAAGGAGACCCAAGAGAGTATTTCTTCAATGACTGGGATATTGTTTCCAGGTGGGATGTATAGGGTGATGAGGCAGAGGTTTTTATTGTTGTTTATTTTTAGAAAGGTAATTATTATTTCAGCATTGGAGAACTTAGGTGTACACATAGTTGACTGCACACACAGTTGACTGCAGTGAAAATAGAACCCTACCTACCAGTTTGCACAGGACAGTACTTAACTCAAGTGTCACATCACAAGTCAATTTTTTATAGTGTCCGACAACACTTTATAGCTGATGACATCAGCAGTGTCTGGTGAGAAGAAGATGGTAATAGCACTGTCCCACATGCTTGTATAAAATGGTTGCTTGAATATCACCCAGCTGAACACACACACACACACACACACACACACACACACACACACACACACACACACACACACACACACACACACACACACACACACACACACACACACACACACACACACACACACACACACACACACACACACACACACACATGTTTATCACAGTGAAAACAGAACCTGCTAGCTAAGTACACCGACTATAGAATGCAGTATTTAACGCAAGCGCCAAGTACAAGTCAGGGTTTTTTATTGTCTGACAACACTTTATAGCTGATGACATCAGCAGTTTCTGGTGAGAAAAAGATGGAAACAGCAGTATCTGACATGCTGGTGTAAAATTCTCCTTTGAATATCAATCAAGTGAGTATACATGCACACACACACACACACACACACACACACACACACACACACACACACACACACACACACACACACACACAAACCAGTTGACTGCAGTGAGAATAAAACCCCTACCTACCCATTTACAATGCACAGTAATTAATGCACGTACCACAGAAAAACTCTTTACAATGTTGTAGGGCAATTCATAGTGAATAACATCACCAGTGGATGTTTGAAAGTAGACGTTGTAAGGCCTGCATTAAATGGATGTGTAGGCATGTGCAATTGTCAAAACATTGGTACACCATGAGATTGTATTGATGACTGCAGCTGCAGGATACATAGTTATGCTCACTTGCTAGATTGACAAAAAACAGCTAACTTCAGTGAGATGAGAATCCCTACCTAACAAAGTACATTGACTAGAGAACTCAGAATGTAATGCAAGCTCCATAGCATAAGTCTGACTTTTCTCTTGTTACAGGACAATTTATAGTGGATGACATCAGCATTAGATGTGTAAGCAAAAGGAGGTTTTCTCCCCAGACCTCTGCTGAAAATAGGTATTCCCCAGTTGGACATTTCTGGTAAACAAGGAGAAATAAATAAATATATAAATAAATAAATAAAGACATTGAGAGGTCTGAATGAAATGGATGTTTAGGCATGTACAACTGTCAAAACATTGGTACTCCATGGAATTGTACTGATGAGTAATGCTATAGGAGAACTTTTTCTGGATGACATCAACATTGGATGTTTGACAGAAGATGTTGGGTGGCCAGGCTGAAATGGATGGCTAGCCATGTACAACTATCAAGATTTGCATGTTACCAGATTGATGAGTGCACAAAGTGTAGCATTTGTTGTTGTGTTTCCAATGTATACTTTAAAAGGACAGATTTGCAAACTACATGCAAACAGCTGTCTACATTAATACAAGTACTGGAAAGTCTGAATTTGTATTATTAGTATTAAGATGTACATGGTATATAATAAATATTTTTTTATTTATTTCTATAGTGTAGTTGAAGTATTTGGGAACAAGTACTGAGATATTAACTTTCAGATGCATGGGTACAGGTAACAGATGGCTACAGTGTAAATATGTGTTCTTTCCTTAAAACGTGCCTTCCCTTTATTTACATTTTTACATGCACTTTCATGGGATGAAGACCAAATGGGTAGTAAACATAAGTAAGACATGCTAAAGAGTACTTTCTATAGTGTACTACTGAGCAGCTGGTTTGCATGCTTGGTGGCAAGGTGTTTGGCTATGTGAGATACCCAGTTTTACTGTTTTCCCAATGTGCATGTAGTTAAGTGATAAGCAAATGTGACCCTCTGCTTCACTGAAAAAATTATGACAGTTCTATTGGTTTTCTTACTCTGTGCATTCCCGTTAAGTAGAGAGGCATAGCACTCAGCAGTGTGGATGGTACTAAGTATAAGAAAAACACCTACTGCTTAGCTAACTCTGTGGCAACAGGTGTAAATGTATTAAAAGATTTTTTGAGCCCAGATGATACAAGGTTTGAATGCAATAAAATACTTCTTTATTCTACTTTCACTGTGTGTTACTTTAGCACAGCATGTTTCAATAGCATTGTGCAAAGGCAACCACACCAGTGAGGGCCGTTTATGGTCATAGATAAGAAAGTGGTGAAATTGGGGGTCAAGCAGGGGGAAGAACAAAGGGAAAGCAACATAGGAATGTGCAGGTGGGAGGTAGGAAAGAACCATAGCTATCCACTTCTTCAACATTATAAAATGAAAATATGTATAGAATATTATCGGTGTTTGGACTGAAACTGGACTGTCACCTCAACAAAGGAGTGACAACAAAGTAATCATGTTGTATCACCAATTGGACTGAATCAAGTGTGCTGACAAGACACGTGTGAAGTGGAGAGCTACGAATGGGAAGATTTTTTTGTGGTACAGGTTTACTTCAGTAAGACAGGAATGTTGGGTAAGGGACATAGGTTTTCTGGGTCAGGTAAGTAGGGTAGTTGAGGAAGAATAAAATGCAAAGAAACAGAACAAACAAGACAAGACACAGGGGCAGTGAGGGACATGACACATTGGGGGACACCATTATTGGGGTTAGGCAAGGGACAACAAATTCCCATGCTCATTAAACATTGGGACAGTGAGAATCTAGTCCTCAATCGCAGGACTGTCATCACTGCCCTTTACTCCACTGGCTATTGGTGTTCTTGATGTCTTCTCCTACAGACCATAAAAGAGAACATCCCCTCCTTCCAGCATAGGCATGCACCAATGGTGCTGTGCACAAACCTATGCACCAAGCCTGGCAACTCCTTATGTGTGATAAAATCCCCTCCTCTGCCAGTACTCCCAAAGGGTACCACATCATCAGCTGCCAGGGTAGTGCTACCTTAATTGGCGGTCCAAGGTAGTGCAGGGGCAGAGGAGGCAGTATTGCCAGGTTGGGTCCAAGATGTGCTGGGCATTGGTGTAGAGGTTGGTGGAGTGGGGGCAGGCTGAGCCATGGGGGCTGGCCTATATGCCTGTGATGTAAATCATTTCAAGATTTGTCAGAGATGGATGACATAGAAATGTTTTGATGATACATAGAAAAATAAATAAAAAGAGAAAAAAGGGTATGAGTAAGAGAAAAAAAATTAGATAATTACTACTGTCATATGTGACATACAAGGCATTATCACAATAATAAAGTATTTATCTGTACTTGTATATTGAAGTACACTTCTTAACAACTACAAACTCTAAGTAATGATCACTCAAAGTAATCCTTGCAATGTGCATATATTGCAGATATGCTTGGTCAAATTATACAGATTAAGTCAAGAGCAGGGCATTTACGCCACATCTGTTTAACTTAAATTATGGAATATTTTGAAAGGATTTTACTATATATTGTTACTTGTGGTATTTGAAGCAACAACATCTGACTACAGTATTAGACTTGACACCTACAGTTGCCTTGTGCTATAGAATGAAGCATGCATGCTTGCTTTAAAAGTTTGGATATGCATGCTTAATTTGCCTACTACTGTATAGAATTGCAATACTTTATCTAAAATAATAGTTATGTTGTACTCATACACACCCCTTGTTTTCTTCAGTCTGTCTAGATGTGCAGCATGGACTTCCCTGTTCACCAGGATGTCCAGATTAGCTGTGGAAGGAAAACGAGAGAAAAAGAAAAAAGAATAATATATACCAGTCAGACTATATGCAGCTTTCTATCTAATATAAATTCTCTTTATCCATATACTTACACAACTGTGGGATATCAGATGTCCTCAACTCATCCATCCACTGGTTCAGTGTATCCTCCTTGCACCACTTGAAGTCATTATAGTGATGCCTACGCTGTTCTCCAGTGCTTGGAATGCCAGCCACACTGGAGACAGCCTTGGCTGGCTATTCCATGCCTCAGACTTGTATAATGCTAGAATAGCCCCCTACAGCAGCCTTCATCTGTGGTGCTTTATAAGTAGTCAGATAAAGATTTTGGACTCCTTGATACCCCACCTCTGAGCTATAAATTGACACCTTCCCTTCTAACATTAGACATGTCAAATCTGAATAAACAGCAGCAGTTAATAGTGCTTTCCCACCAATTTGTATTATCGCATCTACTGCTAATGGACAAACCCAAAAAAACATGCCAAATGAGTTTGTGCAACATTAAGTGGAGAGCAGCAATGTCAAGCAGAGATGAAAGCAGTTTATGAACTAAGACAGGTAATTTGACAACTGACATTAGTTTTTGGTTTGGATGCTGCTGTACCTGTTACTTGATTTAACTTTGCGGACATGTATTAGGGGTAGGGTATAAATTATGTTATCTGACACATTTCAGCTGTGGCTTTGCAATGGTAAAATTAATTTGTACAATATGAGATTCAAACCTATGCATTAGCAACAAAACATATTATTCCACAGAGGTGATTTTTCATTCCTGCCACAGAAGAAGTGCATGTTAAACATGCTCATTAATTTTTATATATATATATATATATATATATATATATATATATATATATATCTATATCGGTTTCATAGGTTCATAGAGGGTTACTAGGCTAATAGCCCTAGGGCCCTTACAAGCCTAGAAAATTCAACCCTTGTTCCCTTAAGGGACTAGAGATATGGTTGTGTTATAAGAAGATCTAAATCAGCACCAGCTTCCCGTATCCAAGAAGGGCATAAATGAAACCCCAGGGGTAAATTTGAGGTTTCCCATCCAATCGTCCACGTTACACTTTAAAAATGGTTAATGACAGGCTCTGTTTAACCTGTATTGGAAGTTTATTCCAGGGGAAAGGCAATCTCTGGGAGACATATCTGTCTCTCCAGCAAGTCCTGTGGGTGTTACATGCTAGATTAAGGTCCCTAGAGCAAGAGAATCATGTACCATTTGACTTATGAATGTGCAGCATTTCCATTAAGGCTGGATCAAAGGTTGCTCTGTATGTAAGGCACAGGTCACCTCTGAGTAGTCTATATGATAGAGAGTATAGTGACAGTGATTTCAGTCTATCCACATAAGACATGCTGAAAACCCTGAATTTTCTTTGGGAAGAACCTTTGAGGTGTCTCCAGTTGCTGCAGGAGCCTGTTTAGGTACATACCAAATGAAGCATTATACTCAATTACTGACCTGATGAGGAAGGAGTACAGGGGGTTATAACCTCTTTTGCTCTGGAAGCTATGCTTATGAGGTGAGCAGTGCAGTAGGCCTTCCATACCACTGTGGAGCCATGATGATCAAAATTAAGGTTGCTGACAACCTATGTATCCAAATCTCTCACCACTGATTTAGAGCTTAAGGTGTTGTCATTAATATAAAACAAAATCGAAGAAAAAACACACCAAGCCACAGTATATATGTTAGCGCTTTTGTTTACTAGGATAAGCAAACTTCATCAGACCATGTTGTTGTCATTAATATGGTAATCTACAGGAACATCACCATTGCCAAAGAGGATGATAATGCATTTTTTGAATTAAGTTTAAGACCTTGACTTTGACACCAATCATTGGTTTGTGTAAGTTCTTCTTGTAGAATGCTGACATAATTTATGGACTCAATGACTGCTTCCAGTTTGCAGTCATCAGCAAACATTGTCAGCTACAGACTATTTGTTTTGCCTGTACTTCAGAGAAGTAGATTCCAAGTAGATTCCAAACAGTAGTGGTCCCAGCACCGATCTCTGTTGTACACAACTGGGAATGGTTCTGTTGGTGGAGGTGGAGTCCCCTATTTTGACTGTATGTGTTTTGTTGATGAGCCAGTTTGGAACCCACCCAACAGTATATGGGGTGATCCCAGCTGGGTGAGTTTTTCAATGTTGTCTGAGTGAGGGACTGTGGCAAAGGCCTTGGCCAAGTCTAAGTAGGGCATATACAGAGATTTGCCTTCATCCAGGGCTTTGGTGACAGTCTCAAAAAAGTCCAGCAGTTCAACAGGCAGGCTCTCCCTGTAACAAAACCAAACTGGGTCGGGTCAAGTATTTGAAGTTCTCCTATATCCTTGTTGATAAGGGCCATGATGATTCTCTGCATGGCTTTGCAGATAAGGCTGGTTAGGCTTAGTGAGTCTATAGTTCCCAGAATCAGTGCAAGGGGATGATGGTAGCTGTTTTCCATTCAGCAGGGACAAAACCAGTGCTTAGGCTGTGGTTGAAAAGAGTACCCAGTGGTGTTGCTAACTCCTGTTTAAACACACACACACACACACACACACACACACACACACACACACACACATATATATATATATATATATATATATATATATATATATATATATATATATGTATACACACACATACACACACACACATACATATATATCTATATATATATATATATATATATATATATATATATATATATATATATATATATATAAAACAGACTGAAGGGTTAACCAGGTATGTGTGTGACCTGCCAAGGTCTTGGTTTAGGCATTCACGTGTGTATGATTTGAGGTCTGAAGGCCACCCAAGCCCAGAAAATACAATTATAATTACCGAAACATAATATTCAGTATACCCCCATCACACATGAAATTCATATGAGCTCCACTGCTATACATACTTATTGTTATTTATAATTATGTTTCAACATTTTTTGTTTTTTTTAATTGAGTGGACAAGCATTAATAAAATTGGGAGACTGCTAGATTAGAACCTAGGCTTACCTGTATTTCAGCCCTACACTTATACAGGTTGCCATGAGAACAGCTAAGAAACAGCTGTATATTTTCATATTCATTATTCAGTATGTGTGTTAATCATCACACAATGCCACGTAGCATTTTCGTGCTGTGGTAAACAGTACAGGATGCAATATATCAATTTTAAAATTGTCTACTATCTGATGTCTGTCTCTAGGTTTTCTAGACCTGCTGGTGTTGGGGAAGATTGCTAACCACCATGCAACACCACTTACAAGGTTTGGTGATGAAAAGCAAAATATGCAGCAATGTATCCTTTTGGAAATTGAGAATGTCTGCGTCCTGTCTGCAGGTGTTCTGACTGCTTTATGTGTGTGCCATTAGTACAGGTTTGCACAAAGGTAAGCGATGTGCAAATGTGACAAACAAAGCTCACCTTGTTTTATCCTAGTGAGCAGTGTTTATTATGTTTCATCTTCAAAAGACAAATGTGGGGCTTGAAACATGACCTTCAGATAGTAAATACTGTATGGATCACCATGTTTAGCATATATGCTACAAATGCATGTGGTTCACTGGAGCAGTTTATGTATTATTTATCATAGAAGTGCATCACATGACATGTATTCTATTTATCCATTTCCTGTGTTTGCACTAAACCACACATGGCACATATAGCTGTATTAAAAAAAAATTATATATATATATATATATATATATATATATATATATATGTGTGTGTGTGTGTGTGTGTGTGTATCTATATATATATATATATATATATATATATATATATATATATATATATATATATATATATATATAGATATACACACACACACACACACACACACACACACACACACACACACACACACACACACAATGGGACAGATTCAATAACACCTAAACTAAGTATACACAATATGTATTCAAGAACATTCCTATCATATTTTTGCACTATCTAGTCACTAAGAGACATTACACTAAGTGTGCAAGTAGTCTTCATTTTGTGGTAACCTTTATGAATACCCTCAGTATTTAAAGCTGCAAGAAAATCAGTAGGAAAACTTAAATTAGAAGGTGTGAGTTCTGTTTGTGTTGTGTGTTCATTCAGAACAGCACTAAGTGTAGGAGTTAATGAATTCCAGGGAACATTGCAAAATAAATATCAGTACAAATGAAAGATTTTTATACAAGTCTCGATTTGAACTGTCACACCAATGAAGCTGCAAAACACAGTAAGGGTGTCTTATTCCTCTCTGCCCCAGAAACACCTTTGCAGCAAGAATGAAAATCATTGTGCATACAAGCAAGTCCCCTATCATCTGCGCTATTAATAAGACATATGGCACCTGTACACTTTTGAGTTGTTTGCACATGTTTATTTCAGATGCAGTGCAATGAGTGATCACACAACCATGTATGACTATTGTTTACAGCAATGCAACTATGTCTTATCTTTGTATGATGTTCATTCTTCTCTTATTTGAGCAGTAATCTGAGACATGCAGTCTGTAAAGCATTTTGTATCATTGTCCTTAAAATGTATGAGATTAATAAATGGCAATAATATACAGTTTTCAACAAAGGCAAGGAAGTTTGATATTACTGAACAGAAATTGAAAAATGTGTGCTGTTTACTTACATTTAAAACATTGATGCAATTACTTTAATGCATTGTGTGTGTAACCTGGCTGACATACACACTGAAGATAAGGGAGTCAGAATTGATGTTGTGTTTTCCTTCTCCCTACCAGTAATCATTCACAGTTGCATTTTATTAGCAAGAAACACTGAGGGAGTGCCTGCCCCATGTTAACAGCTGTTGATGCAGGCACATTGCAATAGGGCTCCCAAAAAAATGCTTAGGGTTGTAGATGTGACACAGGCTGACATGCATGACTAGCTCCACTGGTTTGCTGATTCACTGGATCAGATGAATGACATTTTGGATTGGGAGGTGTCTGAAATTGAATATTTCCTGGAAGGGTGATGGCATCCAGGTGGCCACAGGTCAACTACATCATCTGATGTTAGCCAATGTGGCTGTATTTGAGCATCCTCCCATAGTGGCACTACTTCCACTGCTAAATCAATGGTTGAGATAGCCACACTCAAATGTGGCAGGCCATGGGGTCGTGGTCCTGGGTATACTCGTGAGGAGAGCTCATCCAACAGACATGAGTCACATTCAGTTCACAGCAGTACATGTGACCGTGGGCATGGAAGTTCTAGTGCAACTTCCTTCAGAGCCAGTTCTCTGGCTAAGGGACAATGGCAATGAACTGTAACCTCTACCATGCATGGCTCATTCCTGTATGACACAGCAGGACATAGAGCTACCAGAGAGCTTGGCTGTGGTCTTGCAGACACTCACAAACCAATTTCACCTGGAGTGCTCATACAAAGACACACACACATAGTTATATGGGTCAGTCTGGAGGATTACAGCTCATTCTGTTTCAGTGGTCATTTGATACTTTATCAAAATGTCTACTTTGTTCTCTTTCTTATTCACACACACTCACTACCTTTTCTGTCAGCCCTAGGCATCCTGACCTCCCCACATAACACCCTGTGTAAATGATGATTACTATGTCATATCCTTGTTTTCTATCTTTTTGATTCATGGATACATAAGTTCTTTGTCTGATGCTCAGGTTGCATAGCTGACTTAGTATATCTGTGTCTGTGATGCTTTTTTTGCAAATTGTATGGCTTTCATACAGGTGTTTGTAATGTGCACATCCCTCCCATCCTCTTAGTCCTACAAAGCTGGACCAAGCCATAAATAAAAGTGTGACAAAGGCCCAACAATGTTTAGAGTTTTTAAAAAAATGTGGTCTTACAAACATAGACAACTGATAGATTAACAGCTTTTGCATTACTCTTTTTATGTTTTTGTGAGGGATATGAAGTCCATAACTGAAATGTGTGTCATTATTTTCTAACTTCAGTCTTTAATGATTTGTCAGTACAAAAGTATGAGGCTAACCTGTGGACATTAGGTGGAAATCTGTACATTTCAGATGTATGAATGTGTGAATCTTTAATACATGAAACCTATTAGTTGATAGAGGACACATGTATTCAATAAGTTACTGCTGTCACATCTTGGTGTATTTGGTGTGAAAATCACCCAACTTATACTTACTTACATTACCAAGTAACAGTAAGCAAGGGTAAGATATTCTGTTGTATTCTTAGGCATTTATATTTTTATTCCAGGTTCAATACTCACCTTGGAAATCCAGCAGTTGCAAGAGTTTTATTTCAGAGCTGACTCTGTCTGATGCTAGCAGTACACAGCCATTACATGGGTAAATAAAGATTGTGAGCATTGCCTGGCATCAATCTTACTGCATGTATGTGCACAGTATAAATGTTTTAGTCCCTTAAGTCATGAGTGTGTGTGCTATCCAATGCCTCTTGGTCAGTGCAAGGGCATATTGTGCATGCCCATGTCTACCTACACCAACCATGGGTGCTGGTATTCCCTCTGACTCCTCACCTGTGTGCGGTTGTGGTGATCTTGCCAGTGGTGGTGGGATATGTTGCCCTTCCCCTTGCTTTTCCTGCTGAAGCTGTTTTCTAGGATAATGTTGTGAAACATGGCACAGATGATGAATATTTAAGCACATGTACAGGGATTGTACTGCAAGGCCCTCCAGATGTATATAGGCACTGGCACTGCAATTTCAGCAACCCAAACATATGCCATATGCTATTTCTTGTTTGAGCATGTGCCTCATTATAGCATGCTTCAGTTGGTGTATGTGCATTCTTGATGGGCATCATCAGCCACATTTCCAGTGCAACCTGAATCACTCAGTAAATGACCCTATGGTATATCCCCCCAATAAACATCTCATACAGTTGACAGATGCACCAGATATGTGAGTCATGGTAACTGCCTGGGTTGCTAACACACACAATCAAGATGATTCCCTTAGCATTACATATGACCTGGCAGTTAATGTAGTGGTAGCCCTTTCTATTTATGTACACCTTTTCCTGTTCCCCAGGTGGTGCTTTGATTTTTACATGTGTACAGCCTATGCCACCCAGGACTTAGTGTGCTACAGGGTAGAACTCCTGTATAGATTTGGCTCTGTCTTCAGATGTATGGAGAAAATATATGCACTCACTGGCATGTTGTAGCATAGCATTCAGGAAATGATGGAGGATCCTGGATTCTGATGCCTGTGGCACTACCAGCATGTCTACTGTTGGTCTGTGGAAGGTTTCTGAAGCTAAAATACATACACATACCCTAGTCACCACTGAAATTGGTTCCCCTTGGTTTGCCCTTGATCTCAGTTGAGGACAACAGAAGTTGCAGAGCTCCTGTAGGGTATCTCTATCCAACCTGTGGCATTCTAAAATGTCCACCTCATGCAGATTATGAAAATTTAAAATGGGTCTAACGCCCTTTTCCTTCTTGGTCAGGGTCTGTTGGCAACACTAGTAACAGCAAAAACTTGGTCCTGTTGCACATACATATCAGTAACAGCAACAACAGCCCCCTAACATTATTTTCATGTAGCCTAGATTCCATGGCGGTATTCCAATAGGTTTTGGAATTCACAGGGAAAACCAGCACTGAATCTATGCAGTTTCTTTATAGCTTATTGAATAGCTCCTCCATCTTGGTTTGGTTGATTAGTATACAATTCAGTTGCTTATGCTGTAATTAGCATTCCAGGATATTTACCTTGTTTGTGCAGCTCTACTAGCTGTGTACAGCTACTTACTGAATACAAATGGTCCTTTGTCATGTGCCCTTTATGGTTTTATCAGACCATGTTGAATTTATTGAATCTGTCGTGCAATATACACTTAGTGTAGGCATTAATGAAGCTGGCTTAATTCTTGGACTAAGAAAACTGCTCATGATATTGCATGTGCACAGAGCTTTGAGGAGTTGTTTGTTGTATTAAAAATACAAAAAAATATATATATCAGCCTACTCTGTTTTCAAAACAGCCTGCAGTTAGACCTACTCCAAATGGAGAATAGTGTTATTAAACCTTATTACAGGGCTTCTTCTGTTTTGTAAAGGACATAAATGCTCAATAAGATCTCACTAGACTGCTTATTTTATGTGTGTATGCATGTGTGTGTGTGTGTGTGTGTGTGTGTGTGTGTGTGTGTGTGTGTGTGTGTGTGTGTGTGTGTGTGTGTGTGTGTGTGTGCATGCATGTGTGTGAGTATGTGCATGAGTTTAAAATAAATTACTGTTACAGACTGTTATTTTTATTTTATTACAATCTGTAACCTATGGTGTACACAGTGAGCAAGTGTGGTTTTAATTGCTGGGTACAACTGCTATCTGTGCATGAATGTGACTGATGTTGCTTTTATTTGCTCAGTTTAAGTAGTCGTTATTGTAGACTTCCAGGGAAGCATTATGAAATACTTTTCTGTGGCTACTGTTTTGTGAAACAAAGTTGAAATACATTAATGTGACCATTTTAAACAAATGAAATATATGTTGTCATGTAGACAGCCAACTAAAGTTAGCATTAATTTTTGGGTACAGGGGCCACTGATGAATACAACTGACTGACTGACCCCGATTTCATTTGCTCAGGCTAAACCACCATTATTCTAGCTTTGGAGAGCTAGTGTATATTTGTGTGAAGCCAGCTGGAATACTTCACTGTGGCTATTTTCTAACACAGTCAGACATCTGTGTTGTGCACAGTCAATTATGTGGCTGCAATTGTTGGTAATGGTGTCTGTTTGTGGATGAAAATGACTGTGTGTTGGAGGCTTTGTAGTATATCTCAAAGTAGCAAGATGGCAGTATTTTTTTCACTTTCCACCACATTCAAACATCAGTAATGTACACAATAAGTAGATGACAGTGTCTGGGGATTATGTGTGTGATAGTAACTGATCATAGGAACAGTGGCAATAACTTTTGAGGTTGCCATCTATCATAATATGTTTCTCTGGTTGATTTTCTGTCTGCATTTTCTTCCCTCTGTAGTCTGCATTCACTCCCTTTCTCTGCTTTTATCCAAGTGCTCAAGTTTCCTCTTGCAGACCCTCAACTGTATAATGTATATCTGTGGCCATGTGTGGTTTTACTATCAACCTAATATAACAGCAGAGGGATACACAGAAGATAAGACTTTAGGGGGGTAGGGGTTGTTATGTACACAGGTACTGTTCCTAAATCAGACAAGTATTTTTGCAATCATTTGTCTTTTCAGTTTCTTGGGAACTACTGTTTTGCCAGCTTGTTACTGTTTTGTAAGCTATGGATACAGCTTATTTTTCCTTGAGAAAAAAAAATAAGATTGAATTTCTTTCCTCATTCATAATTTGTGCTTATGCCATTATTAGATCAAAAGGGTTGAAAAATAGCTCTGAGGTGAACTTCAGAGCATCTAGAACCCTATGACATTGGTATGTATCAGACACCAGATTCAACTACTTAATTCAGTTACCTCCTCCACATTTATTATAGTGCAGTCTTGTTTTGTTAGGGTGGGCTAAAAGAATGGAGAACAAATTAAATGCCAAAATCCCCCACAAGGAACCTCCATTCTGTTGATTAATTTCCACTAGAATCTACTAAATCAAATAATTCATTGTGGGACTCTCTATACTCCTGTTACTTCTCCAAGCTCTGGAACACTATCCCTGCACAAGTTGAAATGATTAACAAACATCCAAGCTATAAAATCCATACCTTTACCAATCTTGGTCATGATCATGTTCATCACCAAGTTGAGGCCTCTAATAAAAGTATAAACTTCTTATTGCTTATCACAAACGTTTTGCCCTCCTCTACTTGAATAATAATCCCTAACAACTCTCCCTTCTGAACTGGAATAAATTCATCCTTTTTCACCCACCCAAACAGCACTTCTTATCTTGCTTTTTTTCTAAAGAGCTATCTACTGTTCTTCCTTTCTTATGCATCTCCTGTATAGCTATGTTACAAACCTTCTAGATACACCAATTTGGAACAGGCAGGCTAAATAGAAACACTCCTACATCATGCATCTGTCATATGTTTTTCACACTAACCTGCTATACACTACTAATATTTTCCATCCCATTCTACATAATTTTATAACTTATTTGAATATATATCTCTTGAACTCTTTACAGATGTATACAATACTAATATATCCCTTCCTACATCATTTTTAACTAACTTCATTATGTATATTGAATTCATTGCAAACCTTTCCTTACTGAAATGAAAGAACATTAAACTTCTTTACAATAATGTTCCCTTCTGCAGTATCAATCCATTTACTTCTGCAACATTTTACAGCTGGAGAATCTGTATAGACTTATAATTGCTGATGTAAATACTTTACTGTATATACCTATCTTGTAATTATATTTGTTCTTTCATGGGATATATAACTTTTGTTTTTCTGAAAACTGTCTGAAATTCACTTGTTAATATAAATATACCATGGTGAAGTTTTTCTCCCAGGGCTGCTACTAGAAATGGTCTCTGGACAGTTGACTTTTCTTGATTAACAAAGACAAATAAATAAATCAATAAATAAATAAATAACTTAATAAACAAAATGTGAAAAAAGCAAGAAAAAGGTAATATATCTGGATTCTCTATGTCCAAAATGGGGGAGCAACTGGGGACAGGAACTGAAGGGTGTAGGTGGGTCCACAGTACAACTGTGAGGGTCTAATAGAGTCCTTTGAACAGGTCTCCATCTCACCTAAGTCTGGCCCTTTTATTTTCAGTTAGACATCTGAAGTGTACATAGTCAATCAAGTGCTGGAATGAGTCAGTACTGAAGCAGTGTGCCAGAGAAAGTGATTGATCCCATTTGCTGTGATCCAACCTATTATAGTTATCCCCACCCATTCAGTTGCTGCCTGCCCCCCCTTGCTTTAATGTCACTAGCCATCCTTACTTACCTGCAAAAGTACTACTCACTCTGTCATTATGGAAATCCAAATATACTCGTGGAAATATATAAGTAAACCTCTCTCAATCACACAGTCCAATCAGCATCCCTATATTTTCCTCTGAGTAAGTCCTAGAAGCTCATTCTAGAATGAGGAACACTAGTTCTATGGAGTTAGACAACATACCATGTCGTCGTGTCAAAATGAATATCATTTCACTGACTCCTTCACACACCTATTTTCATTTGCCTTCTCTGTTATGTATGCTCATGAGGCATGGGGAGCAGCTGTTATGGTACCATTACAGAAAGACAACTCTTCCACAATTTCAGATGACTACAGACCAATTAATATTACCTGTACACTATGTTCAAAATGGAAGATGTAATTGTGAAAGTCATAAATAAGGATATTGGTAGCATACAAGTCCTTGATTCAAACTAAGTTTGTTTTGTTAAAGATGGATTTTGTCTACTTAACCTGGTGGATTCCTTTGAAAAGATCAGTTAAAGAGGTACTAGACAAAGTCAAGTTTATTTGCACTGCCTACCTAGATCTGTTCAAGGCTGTCAGTACTATTCCACTCTGCCAAAAAAGCTCAGAACTGTCACTAATGTGGTACTGTGTGCATTTCCTCAAAATGGTGTACCACCTATTAAGTCAAAGTTGACAAAATACATAAAAACAAGCAGCATGCTACAGTTTCCATGAACATTGACTGTGACCACAAGAGCAGTATCAGCATTAATTTATGAAGCTTATATGTCATCATGGCTACTGCACTCCCACACTATCAGCATTTGCTGATCATACTCCCCAGCAGCTTGCACTAAGGATACCCCCTTCACTCTGTCCTAGTTAAAGCTTGAAAAAATACTTACCCAATTCAATATACATACTTGTATAACACTTTGGATAGCTTATTGGCTTACAAGCAGAACTCAGCCAATCAGAGATGGTGGCACACTGTTCTCTACAGTATTCATCAACACTGGAGTCCTCTAGATATCTGTGCTGGGACCACTGTTCTTCAACATCTACTCTACTGATATCAAAGTTGAGATAAAGAGTCTCTAGTTAACTATTGTTGCAGATGACTGCAAATCTGGAGATGCAACCAGCTCACCAGAAGTCAACCATATCTTCCAGTAATGTCTAATTCTAAGAAACTCATGGTGTCAGAAGCAGAGACTGCAGCTAAATTAAAAGAAATGCAGTATTATACTCTTGGGATAGCAGGAATAGCACTGCTCTGACCATATATATGTGGCATACCTGTGAAAACAAATGCTATCAGTAAAGTCTTGAGCACATTTGTCAGTAATGAATTATCTTTTGATAACCACATATTCATTATCATTAGTAAATCTATTTATTAGCCCAGATAATTACTTAAGGCATACTATTCAGGTGAAGAGAAGTCAATGTCCCTCACTACTCTCCCTCATCAGGTTTATAATTGAACATAACATCCACTTTGCCAAGTAACTATCCAAACATATTACCCAGCCATAGATACTTCACAAAAATCCAAGGTAAGATCATTCTAAACTTCACAATATGACTGAAGGCCCTACCTCTCTCACACGCACACACACACACACACACACACACACACACACACACACACACACACACACACACACACACACATATACACAACACACACACACACACACACACACACACACACACACACGCACACATATTATATATATATATATATATATATATATATATATATATATATATATATAAGCATAACAACATCTGCCAAATCTAAAAAGCAGGAAATGGCACAGACCTGCCTGATCTCATATACATTCAAAAAACTAGTAGTACTACTAATACCTAGAGACATAAATCTACATCATAATATAAACAAAACCTGCTGGTAGAACCCATTTCTCTCTCTCTCTCTCTCTCTCTTTTGGATAATCCCTAGCGTACAGAATAAGCTTAATTTCCATATCAAACCAACTCCATTCAAAAATAACCTCAATGAGTGGATTCGGATCCATAAATTCACTCCTGGTCTTGCCCCTCATTCTCTTATAGATAAGTGGAGCAAGTAATGAGAATTTCATTGGCTAGGCTGTGGATGGTCTCTTGGAACAATTGCCTAGTACCTATGAACTTAAGAACATTCTTCTAAACCATATGAAAACATTGACCTTACATTCTAGCAAATAATTCCATATATCCATAATCTTCCTGTGTAAAATTACTTAATCATATCCATATTAAACTCTGCTTCCTTAGTTTGCTTTTTATGTTCCCTACTACCTGATTCATTTTTTCTTTCTTTCCGCAAAAGTCCCTACACATGTATCCCCAGTTTGTTTATATGACCCTGTCTCACCTTTTCCTCATTCAGTTTACTAAAGATTAACATTCTTTATGTGCCCTTCCTCAGATGCCATGCCATCTAAACCACACAGCATCATTGTTCCTTTACCTTCTTCATCATACTGATTTCAGGATCTCTGTATAGTTTCAAGAAATACGCAAAGTGTCCAGCTACAGTGCAACCATTGTGCATAAAGAATTGCTCACTGCTTTTTTTTCCACTTTATTCAACCCCTCTACAAATATATAATTTGCTTGGCTACTGCCCTTTCACCCTATTCCAAATCATTTACACGTTGAGGGATGCTCGCTCCCAGGTATTTGTCTTGTCGATTTTCAGTGTGACTCCTCTAGTTCTATACTGATCTCTTAGGTTATTACTAAACAGATGAAGCACCTCACATGAAGGCAGGTTAAATGGAAGTTCCCATCATTCAGAGCGAGCCTTCCTTTTTCTGCTTCCTACATTAGCCACCTCAGCATTAATGTAATGAGCAGAAAGAGATGAATCCTGCTTTCTCTATTCAGTTATAAACACTCGGATTAGAGCTAGTGCTTATCCCTGTCACCTTCTAAAATAATGTTCTGTATTACAAGTTGATTAGCTCATCCACAGTGCTCACAGCCTAATTCCATTTTCATCCTTTTTGCAAGAAATGCACAATGCACACTTGAGTCAGAGACATTACTAAAATTAAGGCACATCAATATATCTCACACATAGGGGAAACATCTGTCCACTTTCCTATAGCTTTGCTTATGAAACTGATCAACTTTTTCTGATGGGACCTTCCTCCTGTGAGACCACTGTGGAACCTATACAAGAACTCAAAATACAGAAACATCCCTACAATGGGGCCAGGCCTGGCCTAGGGGGAGGATGGCCCGCCTGTTGCAGAAGGAAATAGCAGTCCACAAAAATCACAAAAACTGATAGGCCAAATGAGTGCCATAAAGATGATAGAGTGGACTATTGAGGATAAGAAAGAAATTATGTATTTTACTTTTATGCAAAAAGCTCAGAATTTCCAGAAACAAGATATACAAAAATTTTAAGAGAGAAATTAAATGAAAGATAAATACTTCTGCAACAAAAACTGTCAGAAGCTTCAAATAAAAATTGTGGTCATTAAAACAACAGATTTTTGAAAAACAGTATATAGACCAAGAAACTTTGATCTGTCAGAAATATCTGAGGAAATGCGAAAAAATAGACAACAAAACTTAGACATTTTTGAAAAATATAAAAAAGAAATCTGGACATGGGGAAAAAAAGAAATATTTGACATGATGCAATATCTATGCAAAGGTAAAAGCCAAATTAATCCACATAAAGAAGGCAGCCCCAAAGATATCCGAAGAGAAATATAGGCAAAGGCATCCAGATATGGAAATTTCACAATACAATTATAATACCACAAAGAGGGAATGTAGAAATGATTAGTAAAGCAGAAGTTAAACAATTAGAAGTTGAAGTTATGGGGTGCCTGCAAAGTGAAGGATTTGATGTAGAAGGTCTAACACAGGTTACATCACAGCATGATGAAGCAAGTCCCCAAAGTAAGGAGAAACAGGAAGATCAGGAGATGTCTGAAGAAGAAATATGGACATAGGAAAGAAAAACAGAGTTAACATGGTGTAATATTTATGCAAAGGAGAAAGCAAAATTAATTAATACAGAAAAAGCAGCACCAAAGATATTTGAAGAGAAATACAGGCAAAGGAATCCACTCATGGAAAACTTTACAATACAAAAATAAGAAGACAAAGAGGAAAAGTAGAAAAGGAGATCAGTAATGGAGTTAAAGAAATAGAAATTGATATTATTGAGCACCTCCAAAGTAAAGGATTCAGTGTAGAAAATCTCATTCAGAAAGCACCACAAAAGGATAGAGCAACGGAACTCCAAATTAAGGGGAAACCAATGGAATGAGAAGAAATTGATCAGGTACCATATGAAGATATTTTGGAGTCTTCCACAGGAAATGAGTATAAACATTCACTTGAAGCTGAATGGCAAGGGAAGGAACAGGAAACTGTGGAAACTCTGACACAGGTAATGTGTGATAGGCCAGTGAGTTCTCATATGACAGAGTAACGAATGACACAGGATGAAAGTGAAGAGAATACGCTACAGGAAGATGCAACAGAACATTCTATAGAATGCCTGCAGGAAATGGAAAGCAAAAAATATGCCCTCAGTTTAGAAGAAAACAAGCTAAGAGAAGAGTTGCTTGATTTAATAGAGATAGATAGACTTATTAAGATCAATGAAAGAAATAGACTGCAGAAGGTCAATAAAACTCAAAAATCAGAAGTTTGATAAAATAAATGAACACAATAATTAGGACTGTCCATAGAGATCCATGCAATATAACAGAAGTAAACAGGATATATTACTGTGCAGCTAAATTAATAACTGAGAAAGATCTACCACAAGAACACAGGGTAGTGAGGGGAAACACAAATACATGTGAGAGATGCAACTATACGGCCAAACTGGAGGCTGAGCTCTCTCAACATAGGACTGGCAAGACCAGTCAGGAGGAGAAGGTTACCACACACACTATAGACCCAGTCTCACATAGTACCATCACAACCTCAAATCATACACATAAACACACAAAGACATACTCGGCGGCTCTGATCAAAAATCTACCAAAACAGCAGAGGCCACCAAAGCAGACACCCAAACAACCACCACCTCAGAACACAACACCTGCAACACATAGACCTCACAGTCAGAGTGTCAAACAGTCACAGCCCTTAAGGCCAAACACAATGCCAGACACACTAGTCATTGGTGACTCCATAGTCAGACACATTGACGTCCCGCTCACCAGACTGAGTAAGGAGAAGGTCACAGTAAGCTGCCTGTCGGGCGCTAGAATCCGCCACATAACGCAAGCACTCAGGTCTCTCAACAGCAGGTACAAATACGACTCAGTCATTGTCCACGCTGGTGTAAACGACCTGAGACGTACCTCCTTGGACTACATGAAAAGAGACATTGAGGAGCTCTCTGATTATGTAGCCCAGACAGGTATGACCCTGACCTTGAGCAGTATCCTACCTTCACCAAGAATGATGCCACAATACAGAGATAAGATGATCAGCTTTAACAATTGGCTTAAACTCTGGTGTCATTCAAAGGGGATCCAATGTCTGTCTGCCTGGGATGACATGCTGGACAAGCCACGCTGCTTCGCAAGGCACGGCTTGCACCTGTCACCCCTGGGATTCCGGATATTGGCAAAGGCTCTTGCCACCCCCATAGTGCCTTTTTTAGGCAAGGCTCAAATTCTAAACCTACCACCCTAGAACACAAAAAAGGAAAAAAATAAGGGTAATGCTGCTCAATGCCAGAAGTCTAAATCTCAAAATGCACGCACTCAAGGCCCTTCTCAGTATGGAGAACATCGATGTCTGTGCAGTGACAGAAACCTGGTTCAAGGCTCCTGAGAGCACCCCAGCACTATCAGGTTTTACCTCTTATCATGCGTTCCGGCCCCAAAATCCGGACAATACCAAGAAAGGAGAGGGGGTATCCATATTCATCAAGGACACCCACACCTCAAGATTGGTGGCAATGCACGATGCATCGGAGACCATCCAGGTGCAATTAACAATAGGCAAGACTGCACTGCAAATTGTAGCATGTTACAGGCCACCCTCACAAACTCAGGAACCTCACATTGCCTTCCTGAAAACACTAGAGGGGATAAATGTATCACCAAACACCATCATACTAGGTGACTTCAATTACCCTAATATAGACTGGGAACACTACTCAAGCCCAAACACCCTAGCCCAAAAGTTCCTGGAATTCATAAACTCAAATGCCATGGAACAACTAGTCACCATCCCCACAAGAGGAGAAAACATACTTGATCTCATCATCATGAACATGGGAGCACAATGTTCAACACCGGAAGTATACCCCTCACTGGTGAGATCAGATCACAAACTAATCTCGCTGGAGGTCCTCATCCCACCCCCACCTGAAATAAAAAAGACCACAGTAAAGAACTTCTTGAAAGCCGACTTCACACTTCTAAAGACTAGTGTGGTCTCCTTTAAGGCCCCCGAGACGGCGGAAAACAGTACTCAAGCCGCTGAATCACTTACAAATGCCTTCTACCAGCACCTGCAGGACTGCATAGATAAGGCAATCCCAAGCAAAACAAAGACTCTTTGTACCAAAGGCAAGCGTCCAGTCTGGTGGACCCCAGCCATAAACAAACTCTACAACAAAAGGAGGAAGCTACTACAAGATAGAGCAAAATCCTTAAAAGGTAAGACACCCTTGATCACTACAAGTAAAAACTAAGAGCTCTCATAAAATCATCCAAAGCAAATTTTGAGAGAAAAATAGCTAAAGACTCAAAAGACAATCATAAGGCCTTCTTTAGCTATGTTAGAAACCTGGGAGGAAACTCCCAGATATGCTCAGAACTAGTTCAAAATGATGTGAAGATTACTGATCCTACAGACATTGCCAACATACTGGCTGACAGGTTCAGTGCAAACTTCTCCTCCTCCTCCCCCCTAAAAGAAGAGATATCTATACCAAGCGATTGCAGCCCCCAAACATCTCCAACGCACAAGTGAGAACTGCTTTCTCCAAAGCAAAAAACACAGCATCAATGGGACCTGATGGTGTCCCCGGCTGTGTGCTCCACGAACTCAACGAGGAATTAAACCCACAGCTAGGACAGCTGTTTAATCATAGTCTTACCTCTGGATACGCACTCCAGGAGTGGCGCACTGCAACTGTGGTCCCACTTCACAAAGGCAGTGCCTCCACCGACCCTGGAAATTACCGGCCCATTAGCTTGACAAGCCTTATCTGCAAAGCCATGGAGAGGATCATAATGGACCTCATAAATAAAGACATATGGAATTTGCAGACTTTGGATCCATCCCAGTTTGACTTTGTCAAAGGCAGATCATGCCTTCTAAACTTGGTTGACTTTTTTGAAACAGTCACCAAAGCCATTGATGAGGGAAAGGCAGTCCATACAGCCTACCTCGATCTGGCAAAGGCCTTCGATACAATACCCCACTCGGGTATCATTGAAAAACTCATCAGCTTAAATATTAACCCATACATCACAAGATGGGTTGCAAACTGGCTGAGTGACAGAACCCACAGGGTCAGAGTTGCTGGCGCCATGTCAGACTCAAAGCCTGTCACAAGTGGTGTACCACAGGGCTCAGTCCTGGGCCCACTCTTGTTTGGCATCTACTTTTCCGAAGTACAAGCAAACACAGGAGGGTTATGGCTGACAAAGTTTGCAGATGACTGCAAACTGGGCGCCATAGTAGAAAACACATCTGACACAGATATCCTTCAGAATGGTCTCACAGAAACGGATAACTGGTGCCAGATCCATGGCCTAAAGTTAAATGCCAAAAAATGCATAGTCATACCCTTCGGGAAAAACAAGGTTACCCCTAGCTACCAAATAGGTGGCAATCCACTGAGCACAGAAGAAGTTATCAGGGACCTGGGGACCCAGGTTGATAGTAGTCTGTCATTCGACACCCATGTAGCTAAAGTAGTTAGGAAGACCTTCTGCATTGCCCACCTTATCATGAAGGGATTCTCATCTAGATCAAGGGAGGTCATAGTCTCCCTATACTCATCACTCATCAGACCAATGATTGAGTACAATGCCCCATTCGGAATGTATCTGACCCGACACTTGCAGCAGCTGGAGAGGCCACAAAAGTTCCTCACCAAAAGGATAAAGGGTCTCAAACATCTGTCCTATGCTGCCCGACTGAAAGAACTCCAGCTCTATTCAGTCGCCACGCTTGCTCAGAGGTGACCTTTGCCTAACATACAAGGCCATGTCAAACCCAGATTTGATGAATATGCTGCACCTCAAAAAATCTAGATCCATCAGAGCTACAAGGGCAGGAGACTTAAACCTCGACACTGCTATTAATAGGACGTGCTGGAGGGATAGATTCATCACCCAAAGACTCCCTATGCTGTGGAATAAAATCCCGGTATATGTGAGGCAGAGCACCTCGCTGGCCTTGTTCAAGAGAAATCTTGACCAATGGATGGGAGATCGCAGATATACCCCAGGGATTACCTCAGTGTCACTGCTCGACAGAGGCACAGCAAAATAATGGGTATAGTTCCCCATACTAAAGGGGTGGCGTAAGCCACAAAACTATGGGCTAGGCTTGTAAATGCCCTCGGGCAGATAGCCTAGTATGAACCTATGAACCTATGAACCTAAAGGAAGGGGAGTTACCAAATACCATCATGGAAGTATTGAATAGAGAAAACTATAAAGCAATTAAGACAAGAAGTGTCACTCTTAGAAGACTATAGAAGAAGGAACAGAGCAATAAAAATACTAAGAAAGATAGATGTGATAAAAGCATTGTGCAGTATTAGAACAGACCAGGATCTGTCATGCCCTATTTCAAATAGCAAACTAAAAATTTCAGCACAGGCGGAAAGACTTGATATGAAGATAAATATAAAGGAAAAGTACAAAATAAGCAATTTATTGATTACCCAAAAAGGTTTTATAGAAAATAGGGAAACAAGGTAAAAGGAATTGAAAGACTGCCAAAAAAAATGGAATAGCTACATTTTAGAGAAATATCTATGAAGATCCTGTGGAACATAACAAATATGCTAAATGGATAGAAGATGATAAAGAAAAAATAAGAAGATTAAAGGTACAGGATATGAAATGGGATGAAGTAACAGTCAAAGAGATGGAAATAAAGTTAAGTAAAGACTCTGTTTGGAAAACCCCAGGCCCAGATGCAGTACCTAACTTTTGGCTAAAAGTATTAATATCTTTGCAAGGAGATTTAGCCATGAGTAAGAAATATTTATATGCGCACAGACACCTACCTGGCTAACACCAGGAAAAAACATGCTCCTATTTAAGAGTGACCCTGCAAGCTACCCTAAGAATTATAGACCAATAACTTGCTTTCTGATGACATATAAACTATACATGGGACTTGATGCTGGCAAAGTTTATAGTTATTTAGAAGAAAACTCAATTATGGCAGTAGAACAAAAGGGCAATAAAAGAAAGTCATATGGAACAACGAATAATTTCTTGTTAGATAAAGTCATAGTGGAGAAATGTAAAAAGGGAGAAGAATCTAAGTATGGCATGGATTAACTACAAAAAAGCATTTGATAGTATTCCACATTTATGGATATGAGTGCTTAAAATGTATAAGATACATCCTACACTGATCGACTACATTATGTGACCATGAAACAGTGACAGATCACTTTGCAATTAAGCCATTGTAAAGGACAAATTATTATCCCAGGGATAAAAATTCAAAGGTGGATATTCCAGGGTGACTCTTTGTCACTGCTGCTATTCTGTCTTGCCCTTAACCCATTAAGCTGCCTACTTATCAGCTTTGGCCATGGCTATAATTTGGCTCCTAGAAAAGAAGAAACTGTAAATACTTCTCATCTTCTCTTTTTTTATGATTTTAAACTGTATAGCTCAACAGATGAGGAGATGAGGAACTGAAAACACAACTACAAGTTGTCTAAACTTTTTCAGATGATATAAGAATGTCATTTGGTCTTGATAAATGAGCAAAAGCAATCTTTAAAGCAGGAAATCTGCAACACCAAGAAAACAGTTTGGGACAAGAATGTGATATAAAAGTACATGAGCAAGAAGGCTTGTATAAATATTTGGGAATTGAAGAAGGATCAACAATAAAACACAAGCAAATGTGAATAAAACTTAATAAGGAATATTTCAGAAGACTTAATTTGATCCTGAAAACAGCACTGATATCTAGGAACAAAATCCAAGCTATAAACCAATTTGCTCTTCCTGTCCTAACTTACAGTTTTGAAGTGACTGACTGGCCCCAAAACGTGTTGGATAGATTAGATAGGAAAACAAGAAGGATGCTTCATGTTCATCAAATGAGCTATAAAAATCAGTGCATATCAAGATTATATATTCCCCATTCTGAAGGAGGGATGGGCCTCCTTGAAATTGATTACATGTATAGATCTGCAATTGTGGGACACCACACATATCTGCTGACCTCACAAGACCCAAATGTAGGGAAAGTTTTAAAACATGAGGAGAATAAATCTAAGATGACTTATTTGCTTAATTTAGTCGAAGCATATTGGCTTCAAGCAGGAATGGAAATCAAACCAGAAGTAGATTAAAAAAAACAGGCAGCAACTGAATATGCCACAAAACAAAAGAAAGAATATAAGGTAAAGGACCAGAAGAGAAGGCAAGAAATGTGAAAAATGCACAAATATAGTTGAAAGTATAGAAAACTTCTGGCAGAACCTCAGGTTGATGAGGAATGAATGCAGGAATGGTTAAGGAAAGGCAAATTCAAACCAAGAGATGAAAGGTTAATATTAGCAGCACAAGATAGTGGGCTATGTACACGTTGGTTTACAAAGTCTATTGAACATGTGGGAGAAACAGACAAATCTAGGTTTTGCAAAACAGAATTGGAAACAATTGCACACCTTGTTGCTGGTTGTGACATACTAATGGCAGAAGGACTGTATATTGAAAGGCAAAATAATGTGGCGAGACTGCTGCACTGGGGATTGTGCAAACATTATGGTATTCAAGCAGCTGAAAAATACTGGAAACATGGGCCACAAAGCATCATAGGAAATGATGAAGTCTACATCCCATGGGATCATCCATTACCAACAGTTCAAAAGACAGATGGTAGAAAACAGGATGCAGTGGTCCAAGTAATTAAGACAAAAGTAGCATTGATCATTGAAATTGCCACACCCAGTGACTACAGTATCCTGTGCATAGAGAAACACAAAGTCATAAAATATCAGGATTTTCAAGCAGAAACAAGAGCAATGTGGAAGAAAGATACTCAGATAGTCCCAATAGTAGTAGGAGCAATGGGTCTTACAAAAAAGAGTCTACAATCCTATTTAGATATACTACTAATATATGTAACTCCATATGAATTATAGAAGGGGTAATTACTGGGCATATTACAGGTGCTGCAATGAGCACTTTGGCTGACATCAAAGAGTGAAACAATACTAATTTCATGAACTTTAATGGTACTTTGACTTAGGAATGGGGTCCATTCCCATCATGGTATTAGAAATCCAAAAGGTTTGGAGAAATTAAAAAGACAGGAACTCATTCTACTCTAAGAATCCTAATACCTTCAGAGTTACCTCCTCTGATTTTCTAAAACTAAAGTCAGGTTGAAGTCAGTTTGATGGGTCTTACTATAGTGATGTTTGCACCTCACTTGAAAATCAGTCTCACTACTGGTCACCTTCAGCATACAGTGACCAATCTCTCCCTGGGCAACATGTTAAGTAACCTAGCCAGACATTTAATTAAAGCTCCAGACCCACTATGTATTTATTCATTTATTCATTTATTTCCTTTATTGACCAGGTAGCTGAACTTGAAAACTGCACTGTTTTCCATCATGAAGTTGGGAAAATGCTAACAACAAATATATAGTAGTACATAAATGAACAAGAAAACATATTAGCTCAGCAGTTTATTTACCCTGGCAAAAATATATTCTCTAATAAATCTGAGTAGAAAGAAAAATATTCACTGAGAAATAGAATAAAAGAAAGTAATCAAGGTATGCACTAATAAAACCAATGTTTACAGGTTTTCAAGGAGTAGTTTCCAGAATTACAAACAAATAGCAAACCCACTTCTAGTCCAGTTAAGTTATATACATATAGATAGTGGAGTATTTGTAGATGTAGCTTAACTAGGATCTCTTTTTTCAGCAGCACTTGTATTTTCTGTATGAAACTTTTCGGGTATATATCAGAATATCGAAGTTTCAAAACTTTGAATCTAATACAGTCAACACCATATGATCAAAGTCTTGAAACTTCAAATCTTTTAACATAGATCTCCATATAGTACAGAAAGGGAAGATTTCCCTTTTCTGCATTGTAGTGCGATCTTGGAGATGGTATATTTAAGTAGCGGGGGGGGTGTGGGGGTGGTGGCCCCCACATCGGGGGTGCAGGGAGGCTTGCTTACAGCATTTAAATGGTTTGTTTTTGTAGGTTGTGTTTTATTACATTTTCAATGTTTCAAGACTTCGATTATATGGTGTCCACCATATCAGATTCGAAGTTTTGAAACTTTGATAATGTAATATAGACCCAAACGTTTCAGCCAGTTAAAAGAAAGCATTGTCCACTTTCTTGTTGCTCTGGCCTGCCTTGCCTTCTGTCATTTTCCTGGCTACTAACCTTCTCTAGTAGCTTCATTACTCTATCAGGCTATTTCTTTGTCTTACTACTTTTCCCATTTAGTCTTTCATTGATTTCTAGATTCCTTATGATTTTTTCTTTCCTGAGATAAGTATCTTGTTTTGGTTACTTCCTTCTTCATTTTCCTTATTCACTTCCTCTTTAATCTTTCTGAAAAGTTTTGCTGTGCTAGATGTAGCCTACACATAAAAGAGCAAATAAATTAAGTAGAACATATGAGAATAGAGAACACATTGAAATTAGGACACTTCCACAATGATTATTTATGTATGTATTTGTTTGTTTGTTTGTTTGTTTGTTTGTTTGTTTGTTTGTTTGTTTGTTTGTCCTTTGCTTACTGGAAAGTCCAACTGAGCCAATGTCCCATTTTCAGTGGAGGCCCAAGGAGAACAGCTGAACAACCAATTCAGAAACATTTAAACAGTAGTCGAGTAATTATTTACAAGGGGGGAAAGACCCTCAACAAATTAAATATTTTACAGTAAGCTGGGGAGAAAGGCTCCATAAATAAATACATAAAAAATATTTTACAGTAGATAAGTAATTATATACAAGGGTAAAAAATTCTCACAACAGACAAAAACACAAATGGATTAAAATACAGTTACAGAAATAGGTTCATAAATTCATAGGTGTTTACTAGGCTAACCACTACTATGGCTTTTTTAAGCCTAGCCATGCATTCCAAATCACTGATACGTTCTGGCACCCTTAGTAAGTGTAAGCATGGACTTGGGAGATGAAACATTTATTTTTATTTATTTGTTTATTTATTTGTTTAACGGGAAAGTCTGACTGGACACAAATCCTTTTTCAGCAGAGGCCCAGGCATAAAAGCTCCACATACAAAAGAGAAATATTCACATATACTTAAAGAAGGTTGCATATAATACAGAGAAATGTATACTACTTATGTGAAATAACATAAAGTATAGTATTTACATGAACTAGCATGGAGTAAAAGTACATTTCCAAGTATACAGGCTAAACATAGTTCTTAGAGAATGACAACAAACACTATAGAAAGAGAATGTAGAAAGCAAACAGAGTTTCTTAACATAATCATGGTTAAAATTCAGTACATGTTGTGTGCAAAATACCAATGTAAGAGCACAGCTTTGTTTAAGTTACATTTAGGTTTCTGCTTAAAATTGCATAGGTTGATAGTAGATATATCCGTAGGCAAAATATTCCACATTTTAGCTATATAGTTAGAGAATAGGGAGTCTGCTGCAGTATTGTTGGACTTGGTTTCATTTATTATGGATTTGTTACTATAGCGTAGGACACGATTAGTGGAGTAAGGGTATATGAGATGTTTGAGGGCAGAGGTATTCTCTGGTTGGTTAAGGATTTTATGGGCCATGGTAAGTTGATAATATAGTAGGAGTTGAGGAATGTCTAATCAATTGAGTTGCCTGAGTACTATGAAGTAGTGTGGTCTGACAGGAGATTCTGTGGCAAACCTGGCAATTTTCCTATAACATCTGTCTAGTTTTGTTAAATCAGTTTTCCTTACATTATTTACAACTGGGAGGCATACAGTAGGGTTGAGATGAGATGTGTTTGAGAAATGGTTGGTTTTGTGTTATTTGAAAGATATTTTTTTATTTCGGTATAGTAAACCAAGTTTTTTGTGCACTTTTTATGGTCTGGGCAATATGGATATCAAATCTCATGTTGCTGTCAATCACTACTTGGATTGGGCTGTGGGTGTAATGTTGGTATTATTCATGGACAAAATGTTGAATGGGGGTGGTAGGGTGAGTGGTGCTTATAGCATAGAAAAGTATGAGCTTGGTTTTGTTAGTTTAGAATTAGTTGGAAATTGGCTAGCCATGCTTCAACTTCTTAGGGTGAGTCTTGAGCTAGAACTTGTAGTTGTAAGGAATTAGCAGTGCTTATTAATGTGGAATCATCTGTGATTTGCACAACAGTAGCATGTGGGGTTGAAGTCTGGAGGTTATTAGTAAACAGTGTGAAAAGTAGGGGGCCTAGGATAGATCCTTGAGGAACTCCTGCAGAGACGGATAGAAGAGGACAGAGATTTTGTCACCATTGAACTGAGTTTTGGTGACCTGTTAGGTAGGCTTGGAACCAGGCTAGGGTGGGTTAGCTCAGATTCAGATCAGTGAGTACTGAAATAAGTTTGGTATGTGAGACCATATAAAAGGCCTTTGATAGATTGAGATAGATGGAGGATACAAATTTGCCATTATTTCTGTGATGATTAACTGTGTTAGTGAAAGGTAATAGAGGAGAAGTTGCACTGTTGTACTCTTATGCTGTTTATAAGAAGAGAGCTGGGAGATGAACTGCTTATAGGCTTCCTCTGTCCATTACAGAGGTGCCAAACCAGGGATGAATTTCCTGTTCCCAGTTTAATTGTCCATTTTACACTTGACTTGGGTTAGGGAGAAACTTTGCTTCACATGGATGGGGCCTATTACAGATAAGGGCATAGTCTCTTGGATACATACCTATCTCTTCAGCAGATTCTATCTATATCACAGGCAAGGTTTAACTGTTTAGAATGGGTCATTCTGGTGCTGTTTGTTTTGTGTATATGCAGGAGGAATATCAGGGTGGTGTCTGACAATATGTATGCCAGGCATAGATCTCTCCTCAACAGCCTGTAGGAGATTAAATTCAGAGACAGGGCCTTGAGGCAGTCTGCACAGGACATGTTACATACACCCTGTATTCTTTTAGTGAGGGATGTCTGTGTGTACATACAAAAAGTGGTATTGTACTCGATAGATCTTATAAATGTTGAATACAGTAGAACAATGAAATCCTCGAACCTAGATCTGATAAATGTTGAATACAGTGGAACAATGACCTCCTTGAACCTAGAAGATATACGTTTGTTTATAGTTTGCACAACATGGGATGATTTCTTCAGTACTGTACACATGTGATGGTCAAAGACTAGATTACTGTCTCTGTGTGTCTCTATGTCCCTAACTACTTTAAGGGTGTGCTGTCAATGTGATAGCTACTATGGCTGGATGCCTTCCTGAAAGATACTGTTGTGCATTTCTTGGCATTTATTTTTTGTCCATGATTCTAACATCAGTTATTTCTCTGTGTCATCCCTTCCTGGAAAACAATTGTGTCAGTGGAGGATTCTATGACTGCTCCTAATTTGCAAACATCTGAAAATGTGGTCAGCTAGAGACCACTGACATTGGTCTTCACTTCTGAGAAGTAAATGTGTGCTGTCCCATGGCTGATTCATGAGGGACTATGCTTGCAACTGACTTCTTTATAGAGGTAGACTTCTCAGTTCTAACTTCCTTTGGTCCTGTCTGTAAGCTAGTTGGCCATAAACCAGGTGTGATAAGGGTTTATAACTAACATCTTGAGTTTGTCAACAATGCCCAAGTGGAGTGTTGCGTCAAATGCTTTGGCCAAGTCAAGGTAGGGAGTGTGAACCATTTTGCCCTCATCCATTACATCCATAAAAAGAAGTTCAACTGTAACAGTAGGAGCATTGTTTACTTAGCAGCATGTCAGAAATGCATTTGTTTCTATATTGGAAAAATGAAGAATTGTTTAAAAAACAGAATTTATCAACACAATTATGACATTGTGAAAAAAGAAATTAACAATGCACTATCACTGCATATTCAGAAGTTCACTGACCATTTTTTTAATTTATTACTTAGCAGCATGTCAGAAATGCATTTGTTTCTATATTGGAAAAATGAAGAATTGTTTAAAAAGCAGAATTTATCAACACAATTATGACATTGTGAAAAAGAAATGAACAATGCATTATCACTGCATATTCAGAAGTTCACTCACCATTTTTTTTAATTTATTATTATTGACCAGGTGGATGGGGGCAGAGAGGTGGACCCACAGATGACTACCTTGAATGCAAGGAGCTTCAGTGGCAAATGCGAACAAATGCCACTACTTACCCTGGTTTAAATGAGAATATATCAATCAGTCCTGTCTTAAGACTAAAAGCAACCTTAGTTTTATAAGCATTTCATGTTTTTAATAATTTGGCATGGTGAAATGAATGTTTGTATATATGTGTAAAGTTTGGGACATAGCCCTTTAAGATGCTAATTTTTTAACTGTTTAATTAACATCATCAGCATGCTGGGTATAAAAGACAGAGCTATGTATGTTTTCAGTTTTCTGATGAAGTTCTTTTATTAAGAACAGAAGCGCTAAACAAACTTTCTAAGTTTGTAGGAGCAATATTTAAAAGTCGTCCCTATTTTTGGGCCTATGGCCCCCCCCCCCACCATTATTTATGGCTTTCTCCAGATTTCCTGCCCTAAGAGGTTGAGCAATAAGGATGAGGATGAGTAATGAGCATGGAGGAAAATTAAGGAGATGGAGAGTGAGTTGATTATTATTAGGAAGATGAGAATGTTATGGAAGGACATGATAGAGGAAAATAAATGGTAGTAAGTGTTGGTTGAAGAAGGAGAAGAGCATACATTAGTAGTGTGGTATCATTAAAATGAAAGCTTCTTTTGATGTTAGGCCATTGCTGCCTGCTAAGATGTGGAGGGATAAGTGAATATAGGGTGAGAAAGGCATGGTTACAGCGACTAGGTGGTAATACATCTATTTTGAGGTTTGTGCATCTACAATTCCAGGGATCAGAGAGATATTTTTAGATTGGTCTTGAAATTGGAGAGGTTACTAGTATGTTTAATGGATGAGGGGATAGAATGCGAAGAGTGGGCTACATAGCTGGAATAGAGAGGGGTTCCTGTTGACAGGTGTGGTTTGTAGGTAGTGAGGAATTTTTTTCATATCAAAGTGGCCTAGCAGGTGTTTATGTATGCAATAAATCTAGTAGGACATTGGTTTGTTCTGGTTTGTACATTAATTGATTATTTGACTCCGCGTTTCACTACAAAACTCCATATGAGAGGCTTAATATAATCAGGGCATCATATGCGAAGGTTTAACCCAAACACTCTTACTTAAATATACAAACTATAAAGTTTTACAAATGCAGAGAAAATATATACATCCTGCAAAGTGAACCCAGTAGTTGCATGCACCAAGCACTTTGATCTCTTTGTCATTGTGTTTAATGTTAGTTAGCCTAGTATATACCAATGAAGTGTGAACTTATGAAATGAGCTTGAGGAAAGTAAAGTCATGGACTTCTAACTGAGGAAAAAACAACTGACTAAATGCACATTCATTGTTTTATAATGTAACTAATTAGAATGTATAACTAAAACATATAATACTGAATGCATAAATTATAATACAATGCTTCAGTAATGCATTTACAAGAGACAGATATCCAGAACATTCAGGAAAGAGTTAACAGATGTTTACATGAAAATGAGAACGATGATGAATAGTATGCATTATACAAACAGTAATGTATAAAATGCTACATTTGAATTATGTGTTTGAAAGCTTCAGCTTTCATTTATTGCTTAAGATTTAAAACTGATGTTATGATATAATGAAATGTTAGTACTAGCTGTCATACAAGACCCTGAGAGCGGAATTGTTTTCATTATGGTGAACTATAGGTGACCCATTTTTGTCAAAATAATTCTTCTGATAAGTACTTTCAAATGCTTCTCATGATAGCTGCATTTTAGTCCTGATAATATAAAGGGTTGTGTTATAGTTCATCATGAAATTGTTAGAAAACAAAACAATCCCATTATCTAATTGGTGTATAAATCAGCTCTCTTTCAGAAGTGGGGCACCAGTAACTATTAGTCCTGCAGTTATAAAAAATAAAGTATAATTCCGAAAAGATACAACATACCTCAAAATTCAATGTAATGCCATTAATGTATTTTGTACCATCTGACTTGGGAGGTAGGGGCACTGTGCTTCCTTACCCTTCTACTTTAGAGGTGCAGATTCAATAAGGCCATGGTCTGCTAAAACTGTATTCACATTGCAGAGTGATGTGCACATGGTAGCATATATCAATTCCTGAATGCTATTCTACAGCACACCACTGATCACATACAATTTTGCCCATACACACATGGAAATACCTGGATGACTACACAACTGCAAGAGCAAAACTCTTGAAACCCAACTGGTGATTTGGAAACACACCAATAGTACTTGCCCCCTTGCCCCCCCCCACCCCCAGAAAGTAGGAAAATGACAGTTTGTAGAATACAAAGAATAATACATAGTTATCTGTTATGAATGCTTCCCCACACAATTTTCACAAAATGTGTACACATATACAACTCAAAAGTAAACTGTATACGATTGCTTGGCACCTCTCACTGTGCCCAGCACTCCCTTGGTGGTGCCTATCAGCCATCTTAGAAACATTACACCCCTGTGTCATTGACAATATAGTACTTTATACTGCAATGGAATAAGATAGAAAAGACTGTAAGGTAACCAGTTTTAACAACAGCGCTTGTAATGACAGTTAATAAGGCTGTGTATCTGAAAGTCAATGCATGGCACAAAGAAATGCATACAGATAACAGTTTAATTCTCTAGTGCATATGAATACAGTTCTCTTCATAACATGTGAACAAATCTAGCATGTACCTGAAAAATGCAAGCATATTTTAGCAACATCAGAAGCCTTCTATGCAGATAAATATAAAGGAATGTCAGTCCTTTATGTTTTAGAAATACAGATATCCTCTCACCTTCAAGTTCCCTTAAAACATGGTTAGCTTATTATGGTGTCGATTAATGCCTCTGAGCATAATGAAGATGCAAATAAGGTTGGAATCTCAAATTTCTAGCTTCGTGTAGCAGATGTAAACATAGTATAGGTACTATCTCAGTGTTAGTTGCTAATGGATTGCAGCTGTTCATGGTTAGTGGGAGGGAGCAACAATTCTGACTCCCTTACCTACAGTTGGTTTGTCAGCCAGTTTAGATTTACAAAGTGTAGAAGTAATTGTATCAAGTTTTTTTTTTTTTTTTAAGTTTTATTGGATTTTACATTTGTAAAATAATCACAACAATATCTGTAGTTATGGGGTTTCACTGGTGCAGCGGTTAGCATTGTCTGCTCACAACAAGAAGTTCTCCGGTTCAATTCTCAGCATGGGTGCCTTCTGTGCAGAGTCTGCATGTCCTCACTGGAGTTGCGTGGGTTTCCTCCAGGTGCTCCAGTTTCCGCCCATATTCCAAAGACAGGGAGTAGGTGGATTGGACACTGTAAATTTCCCATACTTGTGAGAGTGAGTGGTATGAATGAATTACTATGGCAGGGCTAGCTACCCTGTTGAAGTGGCACTTTGACCCCATGTCCAAAAAGGGGTTAAGGATAGATTTGTGAACATAATAAATGAAAAAAATTCACATAAACATTACACACAAAAGAAAAAACAACTGTTTACAGTCATGTCCATTAACCATCAAGTCATTCAAGTTATTATACATTGCATGAAATCTAAAATCCAGTTATTGTATCAAGGTTTTAAATGCATGTAAGCCGCACTCATTTCAGAGTTTCTGTTCAGTAATATCCAACCTACCCTGCCTTTGTTGAAAAATCTATATTATTGCCATTTAATATGTCCACACATTTTAAGGACAATGATATAAAATGTGTTATATTTCAGTTTCTGTTCAGTAATATCTAAACTCCCCTGCATTTGTTGAAAACTATATATTATTGCCATTTAGCACCTCTACACATGTTAAGGAAAATGATATAAAATGCCTTATATAATGCATGCCTCAGATTAATGTTCAGATAAGAGAGAATGAACACCATGCAAAGATAAGACAGAACTGCATTTCTGCAAACAATATTCATAAATGAAGATATAACACAGTGCACTCAGAGGAGTAGATGCCTCTCCTCACAAGAAATGTGTATAAAAAATAATGAATAGCAAGCTAGCGAAAGAGGCAACCATGCAGCAAACACAAAAACCGTCAGCGATAAACTCAACTAGTTACTTTAATGGTGTACACAGGTAAGCGCTTTCACATTCGCTTCGTCAGACCAAAAAACACCACTCTAAAACCACACCTTATATAGGCAACAGCTGACTATGACATCATATACTAAATGAAAAAAGTTAAAATTCTGTAAGGCATATATATATATATATATTACAGGTGTGGGGGTAGCCACATTCTTTGATTTCCTGTCCTTGCATATTTAAACTGGTGCATGTGAAATAATTCCTGCTTTAAAACTTCAGCTTGGCCAGCTAAGAACGTGGTTATATTCAACTGGACGTATAAGAGAATTTAAGTACCTTTATCTGCTCTTTTTTAAAAAAAATACAGTATTATACAGTATTTAATTTGATTTAAACTGTGTATGAAGGAGTGTTGAAGGAATTTTTAACTGAAGTTATTCTGCTCTTCAGTAACTTGAACTGAAGCTAGTGTTGGCTGAATTTTGTTATTTGCTAGTAATTACAGGTGTGGGGGTAGCCACATTCTTTGATTTCCTGTCCTTGCATATTTAAACTGGTGCATGTGAAATAATTCCTGCTTTAAAACTTCAGCTTGGCCAGCTAAGAACTTGGTTATATTCAACTGGACGTATAAGAGAATTTAAGTACCTTTATCTGCTCTTATTTTTAAAAAATACAGTATTATACAGTATTTAATTTGATTTAAACTGTGTATGAAAGAGTGTTGAAGGAATTTTTAACTGAAGTTATTCTGCTCTTCAGTTATTCCCACCCACCCGCACTGATTTTGTTTTGGTGTTAATCTTAGTGGCATTGAAACTGCCCGCCCCTCAGCCTGCCTCTGGGCCCATCTCATTTGCTCACTCAACTGAGTGCAGTGAGATCATATTCTGATTTCAGGCACTCCTACTTTGTACAAAGAGAGCATCTGGGAAATAGAAAAAAAAAATTAAGCTTATTTCCTGCCTTTCTTGTTAAGTGGTACAGACTATTTGTAGGCTTCTGAGCCCCCAAGCCCTTCTGTGTTTGAGGGAAGCCTTCTAGCTTGTTTTTTTCTTATAACTAGCCAGTTTTCTAGTTTCAGCACTCAAATCTGTTTCTTTGATCTCAGCACTTGTTCAGGAAAAAAAAAAAAAAAATATTAATCTGCTTTTACTGTACTTGTGTTTTTACCTACTTCTTTTTACTTTTGCATCATCTTAAAATACTCAATTGTATTTATTACTGCTTGGTGTAACTCATTCTAAGCCTTTTGGTTTAAACACTTGGGCTTCGGACCAGTTAGTTGTTTTGCACTGAGAGGGTTTGTGGTCTGCACTGTTGTGGCAGAACAGGTAGCTTACATCCTTCTAGGTTGAGAACTGCTGATTGAGGGCTCAGTGTCTGTTATTCTAAAAGTGTATTAATTCTGGTTTAAGCACTTGGGCTTTCAAGCCAGTTATTTTACATTAAGAGGGTTTGTGGTCTGCACTCTTGTGTGAGGAGAGGCTGGACTCTGCCCTTCTGAGCTGGGAATTTCTGGTTAAAGGCTTATAGTGCATGCATATCTGAACTGTTTCTTACTGAAGTTGGTGCGCCTTGTTTGCTGTGGCATAGACTGGATTCGGGCCTGCTGGGTCTAGCTTTGTTTGTGTAACTTGAGCACTAATCCAGACATTCTCTAAAGTATTCAATGGTATTTATTACTGCTTGGTTGTAACTTGATTAAAGTGTAGCTATCATTCAAGTCTTTTGGATTAAGCACTTGGGCTTCAGACCAGTTGTTTTACATTAGGAAGGTTTGTGGCAAGCACTGTGGTGGCAGGACAGGTAGCTTTCATCCTTCTAAGTTGGGAACTGCTGATTGAGAGCCCAGTATCCAAGTGTATTAGTTCTGGTTTAGGCACTTGGGCTTCAGGCCAGTTATTTTACATTAAGAAGGTTCGTGGTCTGCACTCTTGTGGGAGAAGAGGCTGGACTCTGCCCTTCTGAGCTGGGAATATCTGGTTAAAGGTTTATAGTGCCTGAATATTTGAACTGTATCTTACTGAAATTGGTTCACCTTGTTTGCTCTAGCATAGACTAGATCCAGGCCTGCTGAATCTAGCTTTGTTTATATGCTTGTTGTTTGTTTGCTTGTTATTTCCCTGGAAGCTAATTCCACCTAGTACGCAACTTCTCAGCGCTTCTGTGGATCACTAGTGGTATCTGCATTGCTTACTGTACTTATTTCCTTGTTTCACTTGAAAGAAAGTTACTGTTTGTTGTTTTTGCATTTAGTTACTTGTAACACATTGCACTCAAGTTACCTGGCACTTGCTCACTAAAGCAATTATATAAGTCAGCACTAAAAATTAAAAGCACTACACCCTCACTCCCCACTGGCCCTTGTTTTCAATTAAGGATTTCCCAATATTATTCTAGCATGTCCAAAGGTCAGTTGTCAATCTCCTCTCCGGTCCAGCTGGTGAATCTGGGAATCTTGAGGCAATGTTATAACTGCCTCATGTACACAGACAACCCTCTCCTCCTCCCACATAACACAAATACTTGTGAGAGATGCAGCTATTTAGCCAAACTGGAGGCTGAGCTCTCTCAACTCAGGACTGGCAAGACCAGACAGGAGGAGAAGGCAACTACACACACCACAAAACCAGCCTCACATAATGCTACCACTCCACTGAATCAAACACATAAACACACAAAGACATACTCGGAAGCTCTGAGTAAAATTTACCTAAACAGCAGAGGCCTCCAAAGCAGACACCCAAACAGCTGCTACCTCAAGACACCCCACAAGCAACACATAAACCACAAAAGCAGTGTGCAAAGCAGTCACAGCCCTTAAGGCCAAATACAACACCAAACATACTTGTCATAGGTGACTCCATAGTCAGACACACTGACGTCCCACTCACCAGGCTGAACAAGGAGAGGGTCACAGTAAGCTGCCTATCGGGCGCTAGAATCCGCCACATAACACAAGCACTCGGGTCACTCCACGGCAAGTACAAATATGACACAGTCATTGTCCATGCTGGTGTGAACGACCTGAGACGTACCTCCCTGGACTACATGAAAAGAGACATAGAGGAGCTCTCTGATTATGTAGCCCAGGCAGGTATGACCCTAACCCTGAGCAGTATCCTTCCTTCACCAAGAATGATGCCACAATATAGAGACAAGATGATCAGCTTTAACAATTGGCTTAATGTCTGGTGTCATTTAAAGGGGATCCAGTGTCTGTCTGCCTGGGATGACATGCTTGACAAGCCACGCTGCTTCGCAAGGGACGGCTTGCACCTGTCACCCTGGGATTCCGGATATTGGCTAAGGCTCTTGCCACCCCCATAGTGCCTTTTTTAGGCAAGGCTCAAATTCTAAACCTACCACCCTAGAAAACAAAAATGGGAAGAAACTGAGGGTAATGCTGCTCAATGCCAGAAGTCTAAATCTCAAAATGCACGCACTCGAGGCCCTTCTCAGTATGGAGAACATCGATGTCTGTGCTGTAACTGAAACCTGGTTCAAGGCTCCTGAGAGCAGCCCGGCACTATTAGGTTTTACCGCATATCATGGGTTCTGGCCCCAAAACCCGGACCACACCACAAAAGGAGGGGTGTATCCATATTCATAAAGGATACCCACACCTCCAGGTTGGTGGCAACGCACGAAGCTCGGAAACCATCCAGGTGCAACTAACCATAGGCAAAACTGCTCTACAAATTGTAGCATGCTACAGGCCACCCTCTCAAACTCAGGAACCCCACACAGCCTTCCTGAAGACACTGGAGGGTATAAATGTATCTCCAAACACCATCATATTGGGTGACTTCAACTACCCGAATATAGACTGGGAACATTACTCAAGCCCTAACTTTCTAGCCCAACGGTTCCTGGAGTTCATAAATTCAAATGCCATGGAACAGCTAGTCACTGTTCCCACAAGAGGAGAAAATATACTAGATCTCATTGTCACAAACACGGGGACAAAATGCTCCACACCGGAAGTATATCCCTCATTGGTGAGATCTGATCATAAACTAATCTCACTGGAAATCCACATCCCGCCCCCACCCCAAACAAAAAGACCATAGTGAAGAACTTCTCTAAAGCAAACTTCACACTACTCAAGACTGGTGTGGTATCCTTCAAGGCCCCTGAGCCAGAGGAAACCACAACCCAAGCTGCGGAAGCCCTTACAAATGCCTTCTATGAACACCTCCAGGACTGCATGGATCAGGCAATCCCAAATAAAACCAAGACTCTTTCCACAAAGGGCAAGCGTCCAGTCTGGTGGACCCCAGCCATTAACAAACTTTACAATAAGAGGAGAAAGCTATTACATGATAGAACAAAATCCATAAAAGGGAAGTCACCCCTGATCATTATTAGTAAAAAAATAGGAGCACTCATAAAATCAACTAAGGCCAATTTTGAGAGAAAAATTGCCATGGATTCAAAGAACAATCATAAGGCCTTTTTCAGCTATGTTAGGAACCTGGGTGGAAACTCCCAGATATGCTCAGAATTAGTCCAAAATGATACAAAAATCACTGAACCCACAGACATTGCCAACATACTGGCAGACAGGTTCAGTGCAAACTTCACCCCCCTCAACCCCCTAAAGGAGAGATAACTATCCCAGCCGAGTGTAGCCTCCCAGACATCTCAAATGCGCAGGTGAAAGCTGCTCTCTCTAAAGCTAAAAACACAGCATCAATGGGACGGGATGGTGTCCCCAGCTGTGTGCTACACGAGCTAAATGAGGAATTAAACCCGCACATAAGGCAGCTGTTTAATCTCAGCCTTACCACAGGATACGTGCCCAAGGAGTGGCGTACGGCAACTGTGGTCCCACTCCACAAAGGCAGCGCCTCTACGGACCCCGGTAACTACCGCCCCATAAGCTTAACAAGTCTAGTCTGCAAAGCTATGGAGAGGATCATAATGGAGCTCATAAACAAAGATATAGGGGACTTGCAGACATTGGACCCGACCCAGTTTGGCTTTGTCAAGGGAAGATCATGCCTTTTGAACTTGGTCGACTTCTTCGAAACAGTCACCAAGGCCATTGATGAGGGAAAGGCAGTCCATACAGCCTACCTTGACCTTGCAAAGGCTTTCGACACAATACCCCACTCGGGTATTGTAGAAAAACTTACCAGCTTAAATGTAAACCCATATGTCACAAGATGGGTTGCAAACTGGCTTAAGGACAGAACCCACAGGGTTAGAGTTGCTGGCGCTGTGTCAGACTCCAAGCCGGTCACAAGTGGTGTCCCACAGGGCTCGGTCCTTGGCCCCCTATTGTTTGGCATCTACTTCTCAGAAGTACAGGCCAACATGGGAGGACTTTGGCTGACAAAGTTTGCAGACGACTGCAAACTGGGCGCCATAGTGGAAAGTGCATCGGACACGGATATCCTTCAGAAGGGACTCACGGAAACAGATAGCTGTTGCCAGAGCCATGGCCTGAAGTTAAACGTCACAAAATGTATAGTCATACCCTTCGGGAAAAACAAGGTAACCCCAAGCTACCATATAGGTGGCAATCCACTAAGCACAGAAGAGGTTATCAGGGACCTGGGGACCCAGGTTGACAGTGGCCTTTCTTTTGACACTCACATTGCTAAAGTGGTTAGAAAGACCTTCTACATTGCCCACCTGATCATGAAGGGATTCACATCCAGATCTAGTGAGGTCATTGTTCCCCTGTACTCTTCACTTATCAGACCAATGATCGAGTACAATGCCCCATTCGGGATGTATCTCACCCGACATCTGCAGCAATTGGAGAGACCCCAAAAGTTCCTCACCAAAAGGATAAAGGGACTCCAAAATCTGTCATATGCTGCCAGATTGAAGAAACTCCAGCTCTATTCAGTCGCATACCGTCTGCTCAGAGGTGACATGTGCCTGACATACAAGGCCATGTCCAACCCGGAATTAATGGACATGCTCCACCTCAAAAAATCCAAATCCACCAAAACCACTAGAGCAAGCGACTTAAACCTTAGCACGGCTATAAATAGGACGTGCTGGAGGGATAGATTTATCACTCAGAGACTCCCTATGCTGTGGAATAAAATCCCGGTCCATGTGAGGCAGAGCACCTCGCTGACTCTGTTCAAGAGAAATCTAGACCTGTGGATGGGAGATCGTAGGTTTACCCGGGAATCATATCTGTGTCACTGCTGGACAGAGGCACAACAAACTAATGGGCACAGTATTTTTTCATATAAGGGGTGGCGTAAGTTTAAAAATTTGGGCTAGGCTTATAAATGCCTTAGGGCAGATAGCCTAGTATAAACCTATGAACCTATGAACCTATGAACCTATATATATATATATATATATGTACATATATATATATATATATATATATATATATATATATATATATATATATATATATATATATATATATACATGTATATATATATATATATATATATATATATATATATATATATATATATATATATATATATATATATAAATAAAATGCAGAAACAGGCTTGTTAAAATCACCAATATATAAACTCCTAACATCAAAACATGCATGATTCAAATACTGATGAATATGTCCATAATATTAATTCATGTATATAAAGAAGTGCATGTGTAACTTATTAAAGTCACAGGAATACAAACTCTAGTATAATACTAAGTGGTAACATAGTCTTGCATGTCTATACTGCTAATACACATTATAAAAATAACATAAAACATTTTTTAGCATAAAAACTATTACATAACATTAATGAGAAAAAGACATAAGATGTCATAAAAATCCATGACAATCTAAAAATGACAAATATATTAAATCATAATGACAACAAACACTATCTTTGGGATTTCAGTATGGGTTTGAGGGAGACCCTCTCATTAAGCCCCCTACCCCTATCGGCTATGAGCTTTAATATCCAGTTAACTTCCTTTTTCTCAGTACCGTTCCTAATATCACCCTGTCTTATAATGGGTGTAACTACATCAATAACCATGAAACTAAAAATATGCTCATCTCCTAAGGCCATGACATGTTTAGCTAAAGCATTATTAATGTAATTCATCTTAATGGCATAAAGATGTTCCCTTATTCTGGTACGAAATATTCTATTGGTCTTACCAATATAGAAAGAGGAACATAAGTTACACACAGCTAAGTAAACAACGAGTGAAGTGCTAAAGTTCACAGTTATTCTGAATCTGTATTCCCTGCCAGTGTCTGGATGGATAAAGCAGCCACTGGTATTGATAAAGCTACAAAAATTACATTTTCCACAATGAGTGGTGCCCATACTAACACTGGAAGCATCTCCATGTGTAGACTGACATAATATTCTTCGTAGATTAGGTTTATTCTTAAACCTGAAAACTGGTCTTTCACCAACAATGTTCCTAAGATCACTGTTGGTAGTAAGAATCTTCCAATCGTTATTAATAATATCAAAGATGGCCCCATTATCAGTAGTAAAATACATAGGTATTCTGACACCCGAAGGTTCATCCCTTGTTGTTCTAATAGGTGCTACATAGTCAGAAAAACACGGGGCAGCTCTACCTCTCTAATGTGGTCAAGATCTACAAGGCCTTTATCTATTTCTGCTTTATTGTAGCCTCTACCTAAAAGTCTATCTTTAAAGGCAGCTAATTCATGTTGATAGCATATATCTGTGGCATTTAATCGAGAAATTCTCATTCCTTGCCCTCTTATGATTTTCTTAACGGTATAAGATGGGTGCATACTACACCTATGTAAGAGAGTATTCCTATGGCATGTTTTCCAAAAAATTCCAGTATTGACAGAGACATCCATAACTTTTTCTACAAAAACATCCAGATATTCAATATAAATGTTGGAATACTTGAGTGTAAACTTAAGGTAACCTGTCATAACATTCATATCACATACAAATGATTCAAAGTCATCAACCTTGCCATTCCAAATCAGGAAGACGTCATCTATAAAATGACGGAAGAATAGCACATGTTTCTTAAACCTATCAGTAGGAAACAAACAATTCTCTTCCCAGGAAGCCAAAACCATGTTGGTGTAGCTATTGGCACAGGTTCCCATAGTACTTTGGCTGATGAAAGGGTGAAGGAAGGCTTTGGCCCATGTTCACCCACACACCAGTGTTAGTATGGGCATCACTCCTTGTGGAAAATTTCATTTTTATAGCTTTATCAATACCAGTGGCTACTTTATCCATCCAGATACTGGCAGGGAATACAGATTCAGAATAACTGCAAACTTTAGCACTTCACTCGTTGTTTACTTAGCTGTGTGTAACTTATGTTCCTCTTTCTATATTGGTAAGACCAATAGAATATTTCGTACCAGAATAAGGGAACATCTTTACGCCATTAAGGTGAATTACATTAATAATGCTTTAGCTAAACATGTCATGGCCTTAGGAGATGAGCATATTTTTAGTTTCATTGATGTAGTTACACCCATTATAAGACAGGGTGATATTAGGAACGGTACTGAGAAAACGTAAGTTAACTGGATATTAAGGCTCAGAGCTGATAGGGGGAGGGGCTTAATGAGAGGGTCTCCCTCAAACCCATACTGAAATCCCAAAGATAGTGTTTGGTGTCATTATGATTTAATATCTTTGTCATTTTTAGATTGTCATGGATCTTTATGACATCTTATGTCTTTTTCTCATTAATGTTATGTAATAGTTTTTATGCTAACATTTTTTATGTTATTTTTATAATGTGTATTAGCAGTATAGACATACAAGACTATGTTACCACTTAGTATTATACTCTGATGTCTAGAGTTGATATTCCTGTGACTTTAATAATTTACACATGCACTTCTTTATAGGTTCATAGGTTCATACTAGGCTATCTGCCCTAGGGCATTTATAAGCCTAGCCAGAGTGTGTTAGGCTTTTGCCACCCCTTGGAATGAGTATACTGTGCCCATTTTAAGGTATAGTTTACTGTACCTCTGTCTAGCAGTGACACAGAAGTGACCCCCGGGGTAAACCTATGATCTCCCATCCACTTGTCAAGATTTCTCTTGAAGAGAGTCAGTGAGGGGCTCTGCCTAACATGGACTGGGATTTTATTCCAGAGTGAAGGGAGCCTTTGGGTTATGAATCTGTCCCTCCAGCATGTCCTTTTTATTTCGGTACTGAGGTTCAAATCTCTCGCTCGCATAGCTCTGGTGGATTTGAATTTTCTGAGGTGGAGCATGTCCATTAATTCCGGGTTGGACATGGCCTTGTACGTTAGGCATAGATCGCCTCTAAGTAGGCGATATGCTACTAAGTAGAGCTGGAGTTTCTTTAGCCGGGCAGCATATGACATATGTTTGAGTCCATTGATCCTCTTGGTGAGGTACTTTTGGGGTCTTTCCAATTGCTGCAGGTATCGGGTAAGGTACATCCCAAATGGGGCATAGTACTCAAGTATGAGCCTGATGAGGGAAGAGTAAAGGGGCACAATGAACTCTTCCGATCTAGATGTGAATCCCTTCATGATAACGTGGGCAATATAGAAGGTCTTTCTAACCACTTTGGCAATGTGAGTGTCAAACGAGAGGTTTCTGTCAACTTGGGTCCCTAGGTCCCTAATTACTTCTTCCATACTTAATGGATTACCACCTATGTGGTAATTTGTGGGCACTTTGCTTTTCCCAAAGGGTATGACTATACACTTTTTGGCATTTAGTTTAAGGCCATGGCTCTGGCACCAGTTTTCCATTTCTATTAAATTCTTTTGAAGGATGCTTGTGTCTGCTGGAGAATCAATTATGGCGCCCAGTTTGCAGTCAACTGCGAACTTGGTCAGCCACAATCCTCCCATGTTAGCCTGCAACTCAGAAAAATAAATACCGAACAAGAGAGGTCCCAGGACCGAGCCCTGTGGGATGCCACTTGTGACTGGTTTAGAGTCTGACATGGCTCCAGCAGTTCTGACCTTGCGCATTCTGTCCTTGAGCCAGTTTGCAACCCATCTTATGACATAGGGGTTTATATTTAAGCTGGAGAGCTTGTCTATGATGCCCGAGTGGGGTATTGTGTTGAAGGCTTTTGCAAGGTCAAGGTAGGCTGTGTGAACTACCTTACCCTCGTCAATGGCCTTGGTGACTGTTTCAAAGAAGTTGACCAGGTTCAAGAGGCAGGATCTGCCCTTAACAAAGCCGAATTGGGTAGGATCCAGTGTCTGTAGGTCCCCAATGTCTTTGTTTATGAGTTCCATAATGATCCTCTCCATAGCTTTGCAGACCAGGCTCATCAAGCTTATGGGGCGGTAGTTTCTAGAGTCTGTAGAAACACCTCCTTTGTGGAGTGGGACCACTGTTGCTGTACGCCATTCTTTGGGTACATATCCTGTAGTAAGGCTGAGATTAAACACCTGCCTTATGTGAGGGTTTAGCTCTTCTTGGAGTTCATGTAGCACGCAACCCGGGACACCGTCTGGTCCCATTGATGCTGTGTTTTTAGCTTTGGAGAGGGTGGCTATCACCTGGGCATCTGAGATGTCAGAGAGGCAACACTCTGCTGGAATAGATATTTGTCCCTTTGAGGGGGGGGAGAAAAGTTTGCACTGAACCTGCCTGCTAGTATGTTGGCAATGTCTGTGGATTCAGTGTATTTTTTGTCATTTTGGACTAACTCTGAGCATATCTGGGAGTTTCCACTCAGGTTTCTAACATAACTAATGAAAGCCCTGTGATTATCTTTAGTGTCTTGTGCAATTTTTCTCTCAAAGTTGGCCTTGGATGATTTTATGAGTGATCATAGTTTTTTGCTAGTACTGATCAGAGATGCCTTCCCTTTTAGGGATTTTGCTCTATCATGTAGTAGCTTCCTCCTTCTGTTGTATAGCTTATTAATGACTGGGGTCCACCAGACAGGACGCTTGCCTTTGGGGGAACGGGTCTTGGTTTTATTTGGGATTGCATGATCCATACATTCCTGTAGGTGTCCATAGAATTCGTTTATAAAGGATTCAGCAGAGTGGGCTGTGGTTTCCACTGGCCTGGGGCCCTTGAAGGATTCCACTTCGGTCTTAAGAAGTGTGAAGTCAGCTTTTGAGAAGTTCTTCACTGTGGTCTTTTGTGCTGGGGGTGGGGGCGGAATTTGGATTTCCAGAGAGATTAATCTATGGTCCGATCTTACCAAAGAGGGGTATACTTCAGGTATGGAGCATTGTGTCCCCATGTTTGTGATGATCAGGTCTAATATGTTTTCCCCTCTTGTGGGAGAGGTGACTAGTTGTTCCATAGCATTTGAGTTTATGAATTCTAGGAACCTTTAGGCTAGGGTATTGGGGCTTGAGTAATGCTCCCAGTCTATGTTTGGCTAGTTGAAGTCCCCCAATATGATGGTGTTTGGAGAGACCTTCATATTCTCCAGTGTCTTTAGAAAGGCCAAGTGGGGTTCCTGAGTTTGAGAGGGTGGTCTGTATCATGCTACAAACTGGAGGGCGGTTTTGCCCACTGTTAGTTGCACATGGATGGTCTCCGATGCTTCGTGCATTGCCACTAACCTGGAGGTGTGGGTATCCTTGATGAATATGGATACTCCCCCTCCTTTTGTGGTTTGGTCCAAGTTCTGGGGCCGAAAAGCATGATATGAGGTATAACCTGGTAGTGCCGGGGTGCTCTCTGGAGCCTTGAACCAGGTTTCTGTCACTGTACAGATATTGATGTTCTCCATACTGAGGAGGGCTTCAAGAGCATGCATCTTGAGGTTTAGGCTTCTGGCATTGAGCAGCATTACCCTTAGTTTCTTTTTACTTGTGTTTTTTAGGGAGGTGGGTTTGTCTTTTCAGCCTTGCCTAAAAAAGGCACTATGGGGGTGGCAAGAGCCTTTGCCAATATCCAAAAGCCCAGGGGTAACAGGTGCAAGCCGTCCCTTGGGAAGCAGCGTGACTTGTCGAGCATGTCATCCCAAGCAGACAGACGTTGGATCCACATAGAATGACAACAATACTTAAACCAATTGTTAAAATTATTTACATGAATTAATATTATGGACAATATACATGAATTAATATTATGGGCATATTTGTCAGTGTTTGAATCATGTTTTGATGTTAGGAGTTTATACATTGGTGATTTTAACAAGCCTGTTTCTGCATTTTGTGTAATTCATTTAGTATATTACGTCATAGTCAACTGTTGACTATATAAGGTGTGGCTTTTAGAGTGGTGTTTTTTGATCTAATTAAGCGAATGTGAAGGCGCTTACCTGTGTACACCATTAAAGTAACTAGTTGAGTTTATTGCTGACAGTTTTTGTGTTTGCTGCATGGTTGCCTCTTTCACTAGCTTACTATTAGTTATTTATTAATATTCATAAATGGTTGTGTGATCGATCGCTCATTGTACTACATCTGAAATTAACACATTGGTACCAGCAATTCAGAAGTGTACAAGTGTCATATGTCTTGTTAATGCTGTGGATGATTCTGGACTTGCTTGTATGCACAGTTATTTTCATTCCTACTTCAAAGCTGTTTCTGTGGCAAAGAGGGATAAGACCCTCACCATGTTTTGTAGTTTCATCGGTGTGAAAGTTCAAATCCAAACTTGTGTAAAAATCTTTCAAGTGCACTAACTTTTATTTTTTGTACTGTTGATTATTTTATAGATTTTTTTTTGATAGATAAAACAAGTTAAGTTTTGCTTCTCATGATTTCTTCTTGTTTGTCGTCATGCAACCTAGGATTAATGGCCCACACATGAAGCAGATAGAACACCTGAAGACAGATTGCAGACATTTTCAATTTCAAAAAGGATACAGTGTTACATTTTTTTGCTTTCCATCTCATAAACCCACTAAGTGGCATTGCATGGTGGTTAGTAACTTTCCTCAACACCTGCAGGCATGGGCAGCTCGTAATATTGGACTGCAGCCCCCCCCCCCCATAAAATAAAACAAACTGAAAAGAAAAATAACAAAACAAAAAAAAAAAAAAAAAGAAACGAAATGCAAAAACAAATGTGAGTCCCAGACTTCTGCACATGAATGACTGGGGAATCCGGACTGCTGGTGAACCAGTCCAGATAGGAAGTCAGCCATTCTCTGTACAGAGATCCCAGACGTCTATGCAGTTACAACTGCATAGACTGGAAGGGGACCAGACTGCAATGCCTGCAGTCTGGAACCTGCTCTCTCTGGGACAAGGACCTTGCTGCTGTCTTGTGGGTATTTTGAAACATGCATTTGGTAGGATATAAGTGGAATGGAGCTGCAGGATGGGAATTAAGCTCAGGTAGGCTGTATGTGTAAGTGGAATGGAGCTGCAGGAAGGGAATTAAGTTTAGGTAGGGTGTGTGTGATTTAAGCTCATGTAGGGTGTGTCTGTGTGTGTGTGTGTGTGTGTGTGTGTGTGTGTGTATGTGTGTGTGTGTGTGTGTGTGTGTGTGTGTATGTGTGTGTGTGTGTGTGTGTGAATTAAGCTCAGGTAGGGTCTGTGTGAACTAAGCTCAGGTAGGGTGGGAGGTTGGGTGTATGTGTGTGTTTGTGTGTAATGCTCCCAAATATACCTGGTGGTGGTTAGACTCAAACCCTGTACCTTGGGAGTTAGTAGCAAGAGCTTGAATTCCCTACCCACCACCACTTGTGAATGTTTTGCTTCATATTGCTGTTCTGTTCCTCATAAAATCTGTGTTTTTTCTGGAAAATAATATCAGGCATTTGAATTTCAGACTTCATATTCTTCAGAAAGTGCAAGCTAACACAAAACCTTTTATTCTAGCAATTTTCTGTTTATAAGATCATTGTTGGCTTCATCCATGTTTTTTGTGCTAAGGTTGAGAGCTATGGTGAGAACTGAATTCACTGAATATGTTTGGTGGCTGTATTTTGCCATTATTGGCTTTGTCTATGTGTTTTGTGCTTAGACGGTGAGAGCTATGGTGAGAACTGAATTCACTAAATGATAGCCATTTAAGTTTGTCTACCTGTCTTTCAAGAAAATGTTGATTTGACATAGTGGTATGTTGCTCTGACTGTAGTGCACAGGGTCCTGGGTTCAAGTATTGGCAGTGAAACGTATGGGGGTAACACAGCATTTTATTCTAGCAACTTTCCAAGGTTATACAAGCATTGTTTAAAATGTGTCCCTAGTTTTTGGGCTTTTTCCACCCCCCCCCAATAAATCAGCGTCTGCAGTCTGGGGCCAACATGACGGATGCAGTTAGACACTCAGAGAGGCTTCGAGGGAAGGCACAAATCCAACCTTCTTTTTTTGGGTACTCCCATCGGGATTTTTCAGCACAGAGAGCGAGACCAAAGGGACCGAGGACTCGCAATGCCTAGAACCAAGATTAATGGATTTTTTGTAGATGATGCATGTTTAAAAAGTTGTGTAAGTATCTACAAACGTGATTCCATCTTAGCCCATATACATTTGAATTCTGGTTATGAGTCAAGAAATTATATTTCAGCTGAATCACAAATGGAACTTACAAATGTAAATATCCATAAGGGTTGGGGTGACAATTTCATTGCTACCCCGGGTGACTTTAATTGAAATGTTAATGTTGGGTTTAACTTGGCTGAACATATTGATGTACCAAGTGAACAACTTGGGAATGGGGAAGAAGTGGTTACACAACTCCACTCAAACTCTGAATTGAATTTTTCAGTGTATAGCATAAATGAGTATTTGATAGGCATTTATGGTGATGAAGTTGAGTGTAATTACAATGATAAAAATTACATTTACGATGGCAACTGCAATAACAAATTTTTAGGGGTAAAAGTCCCAACCCAAGGGCAGAATTAAATGTTGGGTATAGTTATTTGTTTGAATGGTGATTCAACAAGCTTGTCAGTGATCATATTCGGTGTAATTCTGATGGTATCTGCAATAATAGTAATATTTCCATTGAGGTAAACACTTTATTCCATCAGCAAAGTAATATTCACAATTTGAATGAATTTTTTGACATAGATGTTTTAGTGCAATGTTTAAATGAACAAACACATGATGGAAATGGGTTGGAGCCTTTTGTAATATACAATGAAAAGAATGATTTTAAGATATATAATTACTCGTATTTACATTTGGATGTTCATCATGCTAATTTGTTCACAAAATGCTTTACTTTTGTTCCCTGTAGAAGAGGTAATGTTATTAACACTTTAGTGGATTTAAAATGTTATATGAGAAAATTGAATTTGAATGTTTGGTTCAACAATAGTGGAGACACCTCAAATGATCCTAATGAATGTTTAAGAAGATCAAGTACCTTTAATCCTCCTTTGAATAACTTGATTGGATTGTTTGAGAAAATGTGTGAAAAGGAAATTAGGCAACTTTATATGAATGGCAACATTAGAGAGAATAGAGGCATTGACAATTTAACTAATGAAGAACAACAGATAATGGCTTCCTTAACTAGCGATAGTACAGTCCGGTTTATGAAACTGGACAAAGGTAATGGTGTCATAGTAATGGATAAGGGGGATTATTTAAATGAAATTAATGCATTACTTTTGGATGGGATTACAAAGAAAGCTCCCTAAATTTAATCAATGTGACATACTGTAAAATCGATTTGTTATTAGAGGATATGTTGTTACACGGACCAATAGATGAAAGAGAATATTTTTACATGAAAAATGAATTTCTCATGGTGTCCAATATTTTTGGAATTCCAAAAATTCACAAAGGCCTTATCAATCCTAAATTCAGGCCTATTGTGGATGGTAAGAGATCTAAAACTTGTTTCATTAGCAAATATGTAGATAGAAATCTGCAAAACAGTCTGGAGGTCTTTGATTATATAAACTAAGACTCCTGGCAGTTTTTGAACAAGTTAAATGGGATAGAGGTGACATCTGACTTAATCATGGTTACCACTGATGTGTGCAACCTTTTCTCAGTAATACCCCATGACGAGGGGTTGGCCTAGTTAGAGCAGCAGCTTAACAAGATGGGTATTTTCGGTCATGATGAAGTGAACAAGTTTGTTACTTTGATGGCGGTAGTCTTAAAGAGTAACTACCTTCATTTTGAAGGACAATACTATAGACAGGTTAAAGGTGTGGAAATGAGGGCAGCTTGCACCCCCATTTTTGCCAATTTAGTAATGTCCTTCTGGGAATAAGAATTTTTAATGAAAAGTTCTTTTGCACCTGCTATAGTGCACTACACCAGGTTTTTGGATGACCTCTTCCTACTATTGAAGGGAACTGAGGCTAAGTTGAAGGAGTTTTTGCTATTTATTAATCAGTCAGTACATTTTTTGAAATTCACATATGAGTATGATAGGGTAAAAATCATCTACTTGGATGTAGATTTGCAAGTGGATATGGAAACAAAACATATATAACCAAGATATACAGAAAACCAACATTTTCTAATTCTTACATAGATTACAGCAGCTGGCACCCACATCACCAAAAGAGATCTGTTGTCAAGGGTCAACTGGTACAGGAGGCCAGCATGGTTAGTCAGTATGAAGACTTTTTAAGTAAAATGGAATTCATTTTGCAAATGTTAAGACAGAGAGGGTATCCAAAAGATTTGTTATGTGGTATTAGTGCAGAAGTTAAAAATAAACAGGGCAGTGGTGTGTACAAGCCCATATTGGGAAGTAAGAGTGGTGAACTGCTTGGTGGTTCAGTATTAGTGAATAAAGTAACCAATAGTTCATGTTTTATTACCTATAATAGAGAAGCAGATTTTGTTTCTAACATTATTAAAAACAACTGGGAAACTTTACAGTTCGATGCAAATATTGCACAAGCAGTGGGGAGGGCACCCCCATTGTTTTACAGGAAAGACAGGTCCCTTAAGAATATATTAGAAGGGAGGATGGAACATGAGACATGTAACAGGAAAATAGGGAATTTTAAATGTAATTAATGCATACATTGCCCATTTATACTTGAGACTGGAGAATCTTTAAGTTGAACGATAGAGTGATCTACATTAAGGGGCATTTTAATTGTAACAGCAACAGCGTGGTATATTTGGAAAAGTGTCAGGATTGTCCTACATTTTATATAGGAAAAACTTGTAGGAAATTTAAGATTAGAATGGGTGAACATTTGGGTGATATCAAAAACAACCGAATGACTAGTTCCTTATATAGACAGATACAGGAAAATGGAGGGCACAAGTTTAAATTCCTAGTGATTCAGCAGTTAATAAAGGGCACCAAGGGTAAATTCCTGGATGTGCAATTAGACATAATGGAATTGAAGTGGCAATTATACTTGAATGCCTCACAGTATCCAGGTATCAATAAGTCTATTAGCATTTCTAGTATTTTAAAACTGATCAATATTTTAGGTTAAAACACATACATGATTTACTTTTTTGTACTTTTTTGTATTTTTTTGTAATTTAATTGTAAACTAGCTGTCTATTATTTTAAAAAATGTTTTTAACTATATTCAAAAAGGTCCTGTATATGGATGTAATTAAATTTGTTTTTAATTGTTTAATTGGGGTGGGGTATATATGTGGCTGGGTGAGTTTGGATTATTGTTCTGAAGAGGTCCCTTGAATAGGGAAGAAAGCGCTAAACTAACTTGGAATAAAATTTTTGATACTAGCTTGGTTGTCCTTTTACCTTTGCTGGTGCTTTGGATTATTTGTCTCTCACCATAATCAGATACCTTGCTGTTACCGAAATATATCCTCCTGATGTTGTAAGCCTAGATCCTGATGTTAAACATTTTTTTTTTATTTTTTGCACTCAAACAATTTCTCGTTCAAAACTTTTCACATTCCATCTGCAGTTTTTCCACTGAATACTTCACTCCAGTTAGTTTTACATAGTGATTGTTTTGCTTGCATATAATCTGTAATTAACCTTCTCTGCATTGGCTTAGATTTCAGTTTGGCAGCATTATCTAGTAACAAATTAACATTTATAACCCCATGATCACAGCATATCAATGGTGGCAAAACTTGACTTGAAGTTACAGTAATTACTTTGGGAACACAAACAATGTCTAGTATGTACCATCCCCTGGTAGTTTTTTTAGAATCTGAAGCAGTTGTTGTTCCTGAATATATGCTGTGAATAATTTCCTTACTAACATTGTTGAATCAATATTATTCCAGTCTGTTTCTGGTAAATTTAAGTCCCCAGTTAATATTATTCTTCCCTCCTCTGTTTCATGCAAGAAATGTATGAATGTCTCTAGGTCATCTGCACTTGAGTTTGGTGGTCTATACACTCCAGCAATTGTTATATGTTCCAGGGTTCTCTTTATCTTCACAGTTACACAGTCTATAGTATTAGTGTTATCACTTAACATGTAATAATCACAGGCCTCATAGCTATCTTTAATGCCGATCATTACACCTACATCTGATTTTTTGTTAGAATGTCTGTTACAGTAAAAAACATTTATACCCTGACAGAACTGGTTTCCCGTCATTGTTCTGTAACCATATTTCACAAACAATAATGATATCAATCTTGTGGGAACGTAACAAATTTTCCCATAAAAAGACTTTATTATTAATGCTCCTAGCATTAACAACCATCAGAGATGCATCAAACGTTGCTATCTGTGAACTGTTACATTTTTGAAATGGCAAAAATACTGCCTAGTGTTTGACAAATATTGCAAAATATCTGCTGCAAAATTTTTCTTTCTTGATCTTGATAAATGCACACCATCCTGCCCGAACACGTGTGCCCAAACAAGGCTCAGATGCTCTACACATTTCCATTTTTTAAAACAGGACATTTTTTCCATGTAGGTATTTAACCAAAAATCTTTTCATTCATAGTCACCTGACTATCCTTTCTATAGGTGATTTGTGAAAAATACGTCCTAACACCAGTACAAGCAATACTATCTAAGAGGGCTGTCAGTTCTCTACTAACAGTCAGAGAATTCTTGCCGGTGACATCATTTATACCAACATGAATAAAAACAGATTCATACTTCCTTACATTAAGACTTGTCTCACATCTTCTGTTTTTGCTCCTGGCAAGCATAACACAATTTGATGTTCATTATCTTTGCAAATATAATTTACTCTAATAATTGAGTCTCCAATTACAAAAATATCTTTGCTGGCCAGCTCTGAAGAATCTTCAGCTTTTAATACAATAATATCTTCTCTATCAATTGTTACAAAGGACAGATCTTTATCACTATTAGTCTTATTCATCCCATTGTTTTCAGTGTAGTAAATTCTCATCCAGCTCGTATTGTAAATCAACAGCTTGAGCCATGTAGTCAACATCGGTCTTTCTCTTTGTTTTCCTTACAGTAATGTTCTTCGATCCTTCCACGTTCAGTTTTGATTTCTTCCTTTGCACCTGGCCCTTGCCTCTTTTTTCTACCTTCTCCATTGGAAAGAGGATGCCTTTTTCTGTAGACTGAAGGTTTTCTGATAGACAAATATCATAATTTCCTGTCAGATGTGTGTTGCATAACAAAGCAGTGTCCTTTTCATTATATATTCTCTTTCCTTTACAGTCATTAATCAGTTTCATTTTCTTCCTTATTATTTGTTGTGAACTTCTTCCTTTCTTTCTTGTTTTGTTTCCTTCTAAACAAACTGGATCCTCAGATTGCTGAATACTTGCATCCAGGATTCCAAAGTCATCAGGGGCATCATCTTGTTTCATAGGAGTTTAATGATCTTTGCAGAAAATAAATGCATCAGTTCCTAAATGTATTGTATTTATTCTATGCCTAACATAGTTTAGTTCATAAGTCCAGTCATTAATATATGAAACAACAGTTCTCCAAGCTATGCCAATTGCACATGTGCAATCATCATCATTAAGTCTATATTTACTATTAACAATGGTAAGCAAATCATCCAACTTTTGACACGAGGAACACAGATCACCAGTGTTGTCAGGTGTTACCTTTAAATATGCATAGCATCTAGTACTCTGTACAAGTTATTTGTACATTAGCAAATCGTTAATTGCATACTTATCTAAGGAATCCAGATTCAGCTTCAAATTAATAAAATATTGTAAAAGAAAAGAATAACCAAAATCAGTTACCGCAGAATTCAAAGAGAACTTAAATCAATTTATATGACAAAAGTGACATCAGCAATATACAACTAAATGATAAAGTACAGTAAAGTTGTTCTGACCATACAAGTACTACAAGCCAGACAAAAGTTGTAATTCCTTTACATCACTATTGCTCGCAGTCGCACTTCTTTTTAACAGTAAAGATAAATAAATCACAAACCAAGATAGGATTGTTTAGATATGCTCAGGATGATGTGCTATACTGAGGTGTGGATCTACAGTATGGCTTCAGTCTTACAATCTGTGTAGTGAGCTGATGTAGTAATAGCTTTTGATGCCATTACAGTACATGCTCCTTCTATAACAGCTTTAATAATATGCTTCCTAAGAACTGTTGACATAGTATGATACACTTCTTATGCTTATTGTTGGCTTATTAGGACATGTGTTTTTGTAGTGGGGCAGCTAAACCTTCTGCACAGTTCACATTCCACAATCATAGTGACACTTCCAGTATGATACAGATGTGCATGTGCCCACATACCATCAATTTCAATTCATATTGATTACATGGTCACATACGTCTTGTCTCATACAGATGATTGACACAACCAATGAATCATATGTTTTGATACAATTTCAACCTTGTGGAATTCATTGTTTGTGCAGTTGTGTTGCTACAACCAAGGATTACTGAGGTGGTCAGCAGCACCACTGTGTGACTATTAGCATTTGCGTCAGGAAATATTCTGCAAAAGCCACAAACAACTGTTGTATAATATGTCCTATGTGTATAGTTGTACATCTGTGTGCATAGAATTTGCAAGGCTGTATGGAGGTCTTGTCACAAATTATTTATTCTGATACATCTGAAATATTAAGTGGAATACATAACTAAGTGCAGATCTGTGAGCAGATGTCAGCACACATACCCACCCAGAGGATATAGACAATCTGCTAGTTGACAGTTTGTCTCAGTTTACCTTTATAATGTCAGTGGCAGGAATGTTGAACCCACTTCCACGAACACCAAGCTGTGACTTCACAAAACCTCGAATAACGAATTTCTGAACTGCAAATTCTCGCCCCTTTTTGGCCCATGTTAGCACTTGTCTGTAGGTGTGGCATGGTCAGAAATGTCAAAATTTGAGGTTTTTTTGACACTTTTAAAGTTTTCGCAGTTTCAGTTTCGCCGAAGTGATTCGGTGATGTGGCCGTTCGGTAATACGTGATCGACATTATAAAGGTAAACTGTCTCACGTCACCACCCTGTCGCCACAGGCCATCAGCCAAATTATACATGCAAACATTACTCAGTTATTATTCTCAGCAAGGCAGCATATCTGTGTACTCTCTATGGCTAATAACACAGAAGCAATGGACCCTGACAACATCACAGATTGCCTACAGCATGACTCAAAACCTGACCTACCAGACACAGTTAGATCCATACGTCAACACAGCCTTGAGATAGTCTATGTTCCCATAGAAGGGTGCAGAACAGCATGTATCCTTCTGACTTGGGGGGAACTATCACCCAATGCATGGAGTTATACACCTATCCTGAATCTCCTCATCTGTGATGTAGGTCAAGGAGTAATCATAAACCTTAAAGGGCACAGGTAATATCCTGACTGTGTATTAAAGCCACATTTGATTTGTTCTGGCTACATCATGTCTGTTACATCTGCTCACTGTCTTTAAGATGGTTATCAAGGGCATGCATGATCACAACATTATCATCCTGTGTAACTTGACGTGACCAAGGCATTTGACACAAATCATCAGTCAGGTATTACAGAGAAATTGTCAGGAGTGGGCATAAGCACCTATGTCACCAAGTGGCTAGACAACTAGAACACATACATGACAGAGAAATATGCTGTATTGTGTGAAGTTACTTCTGTCTAGAATCTAGTGACAAGTCCACACTTCAGGGCTTTGTGGTAGACCCTTTCCGGTCCATTATTTAAGTGTCAGACATTAAAACTGACTTACACATCTTTTCTCCAATCAGCTTTGTGGAAGACTGCAAACTGTGCACAATCACTGAATCCAAGTGTGGTGTTGGTATAATGCATACAGTATAAACACACAATGGATTGATGCCACAACTATTGGGACACAGTAGATGAAGGAAATTCATGGGGGAGATTTGTACCATTATGAACCCAAGTACACAAGATAATTATAATATGGACAGCACACGCCTATGAGTAGACCAAGTGGTATGCACACCTGTCAACTAGCTAGGGTTGCACATTATTTCTAATACAGGTATAACAGTGGCTCTTTAAACACCTCTGACAGATGTTACGTTTTGAGGGAGGAGTGCGTGATTCCCCTGAGACATTCCTGACAAATCATAATAGTTGTACAAGTGTGTTCTTACTGAACCATCTATGATCACTCATAATCACAAGTGTTATGTGGAAGACATGGGATTACTGGTGGTATTATTCTGATATTGTCCCTGATTGTGCATGCTTCTGTCTACTGTTGTCCATGGGCCTGTTACTATGTGTCCCACTTGGTTGAGACCTGTGCTGACAATGCATTCATATTCAGGAAATCATTTTGCACAGCTTCACAATATGCACATAATCTCTGTTGTATATGCCATCCATGATATATGCCCTGTCCATTGTTCATGTCAGGATGCTTATATCACAAAGTATCTGTTCCATTGATATGTCTCCATGTGTGATAGTCACATAACATACAATGAGTGTACAGTCCATAGTGTATCATGTCAATATGTGATTATTGTTCATGCTACAACTGTCTTCGATGACATGCCCTCATCTGCTGTACATTACCATGTTTCACCTGTCCTCTTCCTGTGTGTTCATTCGTGCAATTCATTTGTGTGTCCCTTTTCAATGTACACACTTCCCTGATTATTTATTCATTTACACAACTTTTATTCAGTATGACTGACACAGGTTTCCACACTAATCTGCACTGTATACACTTTCATGTAATGTGTTGGAACTATATACATTGCTGTATTACAAACCGTGGTAATCACTGTGGCTTTTCCTGCAATCCTACAGATCTATTTTGCCCATAGGGAAACAATATACATGTCTGCACTGTTCATGCTGTTTTACATGGTGTCCTGGCTGGCACCATTGTTGCAGGCCATGAAACTGGGCTTGCTTACATTTAAACATAGTGTGCGGCATGCATATGTAATTAGCTCTGCTGCTCACCGCCCAAACATGTAAACTCTGTGTAGGCTTAGCACTAAGCCTACACAGAGTTTATTGAATCCACAGAATATTCTATCTTTAAAATCACCATATTTATAGCAGTGGAAATACCTTCAGGTTCTACAACCTCTGTGTGTTACATATTCCTCCACTTTCAGTCTTTGTGTTTTAAGGATCAGAATTAAGATTATTGGAATGTCAATAGGGGCACAGTAAAATCTGTTCAGTGTATATCCCCACACAAAATGACTTCAGCACAAAAATAAATCATGTCATCTTGTATCTGTAAAATTCAAAGTAAGACTGATCACCGATTTTATATCTATATCTATATCTATAGCTCTCTCTCTCTCCATACACACACACATATATATATATATATATATATATATATATACATATATATATATATATATATATATATATATATATATATATATATATATATAAAGCTACACATCTACGCTTCTAAGGCTCTCTCTCTCTCTCCTAAGATCCAGAGCTTGTAGCAAACCCTGTTCAGTGCACACCCCAGCATATATTAAACATAAGGACATTTGAGACAGACACCATTGCTCAATGTCTTCCACTGTGAGGTTAGATATACACAGAGGGCAAGAGAAGGTTATATGTATTACTATTTTACTAAATAAGATGATATTTGTGAAAAAACCATTCAGATGGTTTGTACTATTTCTACTCTGGAACAATATCAAATTGCAGTCCCACCCACTGCATCCAGTGCCAGTAAGCAGTTATTGTCACATTTTTAGTGCTGCTGCCTTTTATCTATAAGATCTGGCATTTATTTGTGCATCTACATGTTGTCTGGCTGGTACATAGATAGGCAGATAGACAGCTAGATTCTGAGTTAGGTAGAAAGATGGAGAGAGTGATATATATATATATATATATATATATATATATATATATATATATATATATATATATATATATATATACATAGAAAGATAGATGGATAGAGAGAGAGAGAGAGCTAAGTTCATAGCTAGCTAGCAAGATAGAGTTAGGTACATAGATGGCTAGATTGACACATACCTAAATCCATACTCACAAGTATTCTGTGGTCCACTGCTTGGGCAGGGAGTGAGGTGCACTTATGATTATTTGGATGCTTTGTTCATTTTTAAAGCAGAAGAAAAGTGTTTCATTTTTCTAAAACACTGCTATCTAGATACTTTCATATTGGACATTGGTTATAATACTGACTTTTATACCCGTAGTATCACAGACAATGGGTACTGGATATGCAGTGTAATGGAAGGCACACAATGAGAAGATTTTTTAATTCATCATTTGAATGCAGGTTATGATTTGCTGAATTAGATGGATTCCCTTTTTTATGTGCAGTAGTCCGGTAGACAGTATGAATAATGGTTCACAATATATGCTTTTCCCTGCACACTGATTTGCCACTCTGCCTACTGTTTAGCCATTTTAGATTGTTTCTCTGTGTGTGTGTGTGTGTGTGTGTGTGTGTGTGTGTGTGTGTGTGTGTGTGTGTGTGTGTGTGTGTGTGTGTGTGCGTGTGTGTGTGGGTGCATGTGTGATATATATGTATTTTAGTGAGCAGTCATCAATGTACACTGGATGAAAAGCTTTTAGTTTTATGCTTTATGAATGTAACACAAAAGTGAGAGCTTGAGAAGTAAAATTATCTGTCAGTATAAGGATATTAGTTATCATGCAAAAGTAATAATATGCTATACTTAACCTATTTACAAAACACATATGGGAGTATTTTAGGCCAATTAGCTTGAACACGTAACTAACACATTTTTCCTCAATTGTTTTTTTTCTATTCAGAATTGCAATTAAGAGAAAATAAAAATAGTATTGATATAGTTTGTGTCAGTATTCCACATGCATTTCATACATCCATTTCTATTATTTAAACTGTTATTAATAACATCAGTAATAACATTTGCAGTTAAAATCAGAATGCAAATAAAGGGATAGGGAAATCTGCATAATAATAAAATCACCTTTAGCAGGATGATCAATACTTTGTTTCAGTATCTAGATCATTATTTCCCACGCTACAATAAATGAATACAGTTTTCATAACTCTCAGCAAGATCAGATATTTTTACTTTTACTCTGATAGCAATTATATTAAATAAGATCCAGTCTCTAATCAGGAATTCCAATTTGTTTTCTGTTGCAGAAGAATTACATTCTTAATAATGTAGCCTGTATACACCTTCAGTTAAATGAGATTAACAAGGTTTATGTCTAGAATTTACAAGTCAGGCTGTCACCATTTGTTTTGCTTGCATTTCCTTCTACAAATTTATTTTGTTATAGCTGCCAGTATAAATAATTATTTTTATCTAGATGGGTGGTCTCTAGAAAGCATATTAAGAGTTAATTATATTACAGACATGTTCATTTCTTTACGACCAAGATAATGCAGTGGCAGAAAAGTAACAACACTCACATTGTCTGATGATAGAAGAATATTATTTGTATTTTCTGAAATAAAATGAATAGAGGGGGAAATGAAAATTTATTGTAAAGCAGTCACCTTTATAAGTACTGCATTATTTGTAAATGGCTGCAGCACATGTATCATTATTATTGCAATGTATATTTGAAATGCAAATATGCTGAAGTTAATAAAACAGCCGATTGATTGTCTTTATCACATGCACACAGCTGTACATACAAACACAGAATATTCTGCAGCAGTGAATAATAAGCTGTTGTGAATTACCCAAGGTGTAAGCGATACAACAGAAGCTGAAAGAGAGACGAATAAGAAAGCGTAAGAACTCTTGTTTTGCTCGCAGGTGATGTACCTCCTGCTTAGATCTGTGGAAAAGACAAATCATTCATTCGTTAAAGACAGTAATTTATAATGCAGTATGAAAAATGCAGAATTCTGACTTCATGTTTCATCTAGCAGTCATCCTTAACTGGATATTAGGCATGTATTCTTGATTGCAATATAAAATTAAAATGTGAATAGTCCCAGAGGAAAATGGGTGTCATGTCTGCTTAAAGACATCAATGCTGGTAGTTATAATGAATGAGAAAGTAAGTGATTTCTTTGCACTTACAGTGACATTTTTACTGCTTCCAAGATAAATCATCTTCTTTAGGTCTTCAAGACCCATTAATTTATCTGCATATTTGAAAATCGATGAGTGAAACAGCCATAATGAGAATGTTCCTGTTGTAGGTGTGACCAAACTGAATGAGAAAAGGCTATATCCTGATTATAAATATAAACTAGGATGAATACAGAATTACAAAAGCAATTTCATACAGTGAATTTCAGATGTGCAGCACAGTATAGCATATTCTGTGTAGTAAGATATAAGAAAGGTGCTACATATTGTCAAACAGAAGCATTAAAACAGCACAAACTCAACATGTCCAGACAGTCCTTAATAAGCACTATGTAAATTGATCTATATGTAATATGTAATCCTGATAAAACTCACTAGACACAAATTTGTGATTGTAGGTATGGTCAGGAAAATGGTCTTACTTAAGGTCAGATGTATGGAAGTGAAGATTGTGGGAATTATAACCAGCTCTTCTGAATATAATTTATTAGCAGCTAATTTCATCTAATTTCTGTACTGCATTTACAGTAAACTGTCACTGGTCAAGAGATGTAAGGAAAGGTCAAGAAAATAATTTGTCAGAAATAAATTAAAGTGGAATGGTATGCTAAATCCGTGCATAAGTGAAGCAGGTCTGAAAGAAATATAAAAACAGAGGGAGACTGAGAGAGAAAGAACAGAGACAATGGGGTCACTGTTGCTGAAATCAGAACAATGAGTATTATATTTATTCATAAAAGTCTTTGAGTGTCTTGCACAATTTATATATGAAAAACTGTGAATGTTTGTTTGTTCATGTTTAGATTTATATTCCTTCAGTTTATTTATTGATGATTGGTATCTGGGGTAATGAACTGATCCATAAAGGCCTATTTCAGCCATTTCCTGGAAACAAACCTCTCAACCTCTTAGCTCAAGAAATCTGGACAAAACCATAAATAATGGGGGGGGGGGGCAAAGGCCCAAAAGTAGGAACATATTCTAGTTATTGCTCTTATAAACTTAAAAAGATGATAGAACAAAAGATTTTACATTACCATGCATTTTCCAAAAGATATGAAGTCTCAAACTCACATATCTGTCATCAGTTGATCACTTGCATGTTGCTAGCTTTGCTGGATGATTCGAGTGAAAAATAATAGTATTTGTAGAAATCACATTCCTTACAACTCTGCATCATTTATAAGTAATAAAGGTACTTATTTACTAAGACAGGATAGTGACAAGGTCTACTGCACATAGCATGCTCCAGCTTGATATAAAGTTAACTGCACGCAATGTTTGCCAAGTCTTATTAGTCTGAGTTCCGGCTGCCCACAGAAGGTATAATGTTTGAGCATGGAGATATTCTGGGGGAAAGCCCATACCTTCCAAGTCTTTTCTTAAGTATGTCCATGAGATTGACACAGAGGCTTTCTAAAAATCTACAAATATCGGTAGTGTTGAATGTGATTCCATCTGCTGGACTTATATCAAGGTAATCGATGCACTCGTGGTCGGCTCTGTTCTTGATGGGAACAAAACCCTGTTTTCTCTGGGGAGATAAAATCAGGGACTAATTACTCCACCCCTGCTATAAGTTCTGCTGTGTTGCTGAGCTTTGCACTTGTTTGAACTGACTTGTGGTAGTAGTCTAGACTGTATAGTAGGCAATGGGAATATATCTGAAATTCCTTTCCAAGTTACCTAAACCAATTTACTGTGTTATCCCATCCCTACCTGCTGCACTGTATTTTCCCTTCCTTACTGCTTGGTTACAAATAATTGCACTATGATCCTTCTGTCACTATCTTTTGCATTGTGTTTTCCCTTCCTTACAGCATGGTTACAGTAATTGTTTTTCCTACAATTGCACTGTTCAAGAAATTGTAGCATTTAAATCTGCATTGTTCTAATGAACACATATTTACAAACTGAAATTATATTACAGTTTCACAATGGTTTTATCTTGGTCCGCTGATATTTCCCCTAGCATACTATTTAAGAAATGTTGGCACATGTGCCTCTGTTGCTGAGACACTGCTCTATTAAATTATGCCACCAAAGGTCACTTGCTGCACTCTTGTAATTAGTTGTGACATCCGTGCTTCCACTGTTGGGTACTATTTATTATATATTATGCTGCACTTACATCAATTACTTTACCAATACTGTACTGTATATACAGTACAATATATATATATATATATATATATATATATATATATATATATATATATATATATATATATATGCATTTTTGTACTCTGTTAATTCTTCCGGACATTCTTGCTGAGAGTTATACTAAAATTAATTCAAACACTAACAAACTAGTCTAGCTTCGCTACTGTTTTTAGTTTGTTGATTTGTATGAATCAACCAGTTTTTTTTCCTTAACTGTGTACTGCAGTGCTACTTGAAAATTAATATGGTTACTAGCACTTAACTTAACTCTTGCCCATCTAAATTAAAATGAAATCATATTCAGTCATATCTAAGCATCCTCACACGCTGGTTGAAATTAGAGTCAGTGCTTCCCCTTTCAATGGCCAGTCTGGCTCCACCTTTGAAAAACCTCCCATAACATGTCATTTTTGTGAGGGGTGTATGTGCTTAATGAATCTGGTTACCTTCCTGGCACAGCATTGTGTATTCATCATTCGAGACATACACATCACCGCAGCATGAAACACCACCACTATGCTTACTTATGCTGAGATTGTTAACAAGTCACTCCCCAAGACTTTGAATTAGAAATAAAAAATCACCAAGCCACATTTGTACATCATCAACATGTATGTGAGCAGTTATTAGAAAACAAATTACTGAAATGATTTATGGGACCAGAAAACAGTTCCAGCTACTCTGGTGACAAAGTCTTTCTTAGTTATTAATTATATACTACATAAAATATTTAATAAACTGTTACCTAATTGTCAAGTCCCATTGCTTTGAGAAAAAAAAATCTAACATCTTAACAATTAAAAAAAATGGAAAGAAACGAGATGTGGATAATGATAGACAAATGTGTCTTAGTCTTGTTTCAGTAATTTGCAAATGCTTTGAGAAATTTATATTGGGCTTAATTTCTGACAACATGAACCACAAATTCAACACTGACTTATCATAAGGATCCCCGCAGTATGGAATATTATCCCCATCAATGTAAACAGAGTTTATCCTTGACCCTATTGAAATGAAAGCTTGACAGCTGGGTAAGTTTCCTCCAGTCTGGCCCCAATGTCCCTTATGGACTGAGCTGATCAGTAACAAAAGTGCTATCCTAAAACTTGCACGAGTGGACGGACTATTCCTCTTTGGCTTCATGGCTTGTTAGTTACAAGTCTTTTTCCAGTCACCAAGGTACTGATAATAACTTTATATTTAAGGACCAGGATGTTGAGAAAGACAGTGAAGTGTCTTATAGAACCAATATTAAAAAACTCACTGATTTAATTTACAAACATAAAACTCTGGGTATTGACAATTGATACTTGCATGACTGTATTAAAAGGGGTATAGTACCCAAAGGATTGCGTTTTTATAAGTTTCCGAACAATGTAGTGGAAGGCTCCCCCTTTCACGAAGAATTGTTGAGTATTTTTGACCGTAGTGGTTTTGAAGTCATGAAAGCCCTGATTAAAGAAAATGAAAGGATTATGGGGCAAGTATATCAGGAGATAGAATATATTAATGAAGTAGTGACCAATGATCTTAGGTTTTCTGTTGAAAATGAGAAGAGAAAATATTTTATTATTAAGCAACAGGTTGAAGAAAAATGTCATGTTATTTTTAAAGGAAGTGTGGCAAAATAGATAGGGATTTGAGGGATTACAGACAGAAAAAAGCATACCTGTACCCTAAGAATGACAAATTTGGTCGAAAAAATAATAATTTTTTTGATAAATCTGGACCACAACACAGTACTATTTCCTCTTCTTTTCCACCAGTGGGACACAATGCCTGGGACTCTATCAACCATAGAGTAATCTACAGTGATTCAGGGATGGGGGAACATCAGGATTCAAACTATACTGAATTCCCTGAACTTAGGAGATCAGATAGGTTAAGGCATAAATCCCCTGTACGGTATTTTTACAGGGGTCCCCCAAATGTCACAAGATAAATAAGAGTGGCAGCCAGGAAGGGGGACTAGCCAACATGTTGGACCAATGGAGTACAGCAAATATTACTGTGGATGGACCATGTCTCACCCTACATGACTTTAAAATTTACAATTACAGCAGTGAGGAGATTGACAGGAAACATTTTCTTTTATTTTCAAAAGGTTTTAAATTCATCCCCTCTACAGGGGGTAATTTAGTGGACAGCTTACTAGACTTGAGGAATTTTCTACGGAAAAAGAATTTAGATATTATGTTTCAGGGGCAACAGGATGGTGGTACTAATACTGGTATTAGAAGACCTAGTACCTATAATCCCCCTATACACTCCCAGCTAAAAAATTTTGAAAGGGAGGTCGAAGAAGAAATCAGGAATGTTTACAGGGGTGGATGGCATGGCAAATTTAATATGACTAGAGAAGAAAAGGTACTTCTCAAATCCATTCAAGAAAATAGATACCTGAGGGTGATGCAACCCGACAAAGGTGGAGGGGTGGTCTTCATGGACAGTATTTTGTATTCCAGTAAGATGATGGATATGCTTAATGATACCAACAGGTATGTTAGGGTATCCAAGAATGAGATTAACTTAGCATACCGTAAGATTAATTTGCTTTTACAGGACATGCTGAATGACAATTTTATAAACCAGGACACTTTTAAGTATCTCAGTGTGGGCAGACCCCGTATTCCTGCTATTTTCGGGATACCCAAGGTACATAAAAGTGTGGAGGATCCACCCCTGAGACCCACTGTGGCATCCAATGGCTCTAAAACCCATCTGTTGGCCAAATGTTTCGATATAGAATTAAAAGATATTTGGGTTAGGGCCAATGGTATACTTAAGGTCTCCTGGGAATTTTTGAGAAGCATTAATAGCAACATGTATTCAGATTCCTTAATATTTGTAACCCTTGATATTCAGGATTTATTTAATGTGATTCCACATTCTACAGGGTCAGAATGGTTCCAGGATGCCATTCACCAACATGGAAAACTTGACCGCAATACTTTTCTGGTTTATACAGAGTTGATGAATTTGGTATTGAAACACAACTTTATATTTTTTGAGGATGAGTTGTTTAAACAGATCCAGGGAGTGGCCATGGGGGCAAGTTGTGCCCCTACTTATGCCAACATTGTGCTCATGGTTTGGGAAGAGAAGTTTGTGTTCCAGTCTGAATATGCACAATATTGGGTATATTACAAACGTTACCTGGATGATATTTGCATTTTTTGGAAAGGTAGTATGGAAAAGTTAACAGAATTCATAGACTATCTAAACAATACCACTATTTTTTTGAAATTTACTTCCCATATTACACATGACTATATGAACTTTCTGGACGTCACTATTAAAAAAGACATCCTAGGGCAGCAGTTTACATCTAATGTATATAGAAAGGAAACCTTTTCTAACTCGTACCTATATTTCACTAGTTCCCATCCATTTAAACAGAAGAGAAGTATTATCAAGGGACAATTTGTCCGTAGTTGTAGGATGACCTCTTTGGACTCGGACTTCGAAGACGAAAGTCAGAGAGTCAAAGAAATGTTTATATCTAGGAGGTATCCTAACTATTTAATTGATGAGGTTTTGGAGGAAGTAAAGAATGGGAGAAAGGATAGGTTTGCCCCTATTTTGGGAACAGGAGATACAAGTGTGATAGTACCAATAAATGTGCAGGGTACCACACAACAACCAGGGGTGACATTACCAGGGATGAAATCAAGAAACCTTGGGGGTAACTATGTGATGTTTTATAATCAGAATACCTCTAGGGTTAAAAACATTATCACTCAACACTGGAGCAGGTTTAGGTGTTATTCAGAGTTGGACATTTTGTTTACCAACACCCTAGGATTTACATATAAAAAAGGCAGGAACCTCAAGGATTTGCTGGAGCATAATGGTTCTATTGTTTCATGTATGAAATTGGGAACCTACAAATGTGGGGCATGTGCCCAATGCCCATATATACTTAGACAGGATTCTGTATACATCATGTCAAGAGACCATCAGATTCAGAGTAGTAGTTTTTCCAACTGTAATAGTGAAGGCTTGATTTATTTAGCCCTATGTAAAACCTGTGGTGCATTTTACATTGGAAAAACTACTCGTAAACTCAAAAGGAGGATTTATGAGCATTTATATGGTATTAGAGTCGAAGATATTAAAAATGCCTTGTTTAAACATACACTGACATGTCCCCAAGCAAAATGGGGCTTCTTTGTTGTAGAGAAGGTGCAATGTGATGTGAGGGGGGGGGGGGGCGTGGGAAAATAGGCTAGAGGTGAGAGAAATATTTTGGCAGTTGTTATTGGAAGCCAATAGATTCCCAGGGCTGAATGAATACATATCCATTACCCCTATTTTAAAAATGAGAGCTGCAAAACTATAAAATAAGTACATATATTGTTTTGCAAGTTCCTTTTGTTGGTTTTTGATTCAAGTTTATTTATCTGTCCAACACATTGTGATGGTTTTAGTATTTATATACTTATTTTAAAATATTTATTTTAAAGTTCTTTTAAAAAATGTGCATGTTTTTATCTACTTTCATCTGTATTTGTGGCAAGTTGGTAGGTTGTCACAAATATTTTAGTTACAGGATTTAATTGGTGTCAATTAAACAATTGTTTTAACTATTAATTAAACTGGGAGGGGTATATAAGCAGGCACAGCCTTCATTCATTCATTTTACATCTGAAGAAGTCTGGTGGATGAAAACGCTTTGTATTGTGTGGCGTTTATGTGATTAAACCTGCTGCTGCTCACACCTACAGGCTCATGTTTTATTATTACCTTCTGCCTCTTTGGGTGCCTGTTGTGGTTTTACTATCCTAAAACTTGCTCTACAAATCCTTAGTTACCTCCCTATTAGCATGCTGCCCTTCCCCCACCATATAGATGGCCATTATACTTGGGACCCACATGGTTTGTGATGCTTGGCTGGGCTTGTAAGGGCCCTAGTGGTCATTAGTCAAGTAACAGCCTATGAACCTATTATACATACTTCATTGAGTCCCAAGGCTGCACCCACTAGACTTTAAGTCCTACAACAGATGCATCCACGCAAGGCTCATTTGTGAGTCTCACTGACACTATGCAAAATGACTAGGCAAGGATGAGCTGATAGCTGGCCTTCTGAATCTAGGATCCTGGCTGATGCAATGACTCGTGGAGCAAATGACCTTAGGCTCTCTCCCCTTAAGGGAAAATACTAAAGGCTATGATTGATCTTGCTAAGTAAATGTCCTTCAACTACTTAGTACCCTAAACATTTCCTTTCCATCCCTACCCAGACTGACCCAATAAATAGACCCAAGGTAATTGCTTCTATATAGCATATATACCATATACTCAGAAAAATGTATAAACAAACCCTTATATTGGAATACTCATATAAATAAATTCTACAACAAAAACAAGAACGTGCAAAATTCATTTAGGACCTCACATACTTCACCTCTTAAGAGTGCACATAACAATGCTGTCAATAAGAAAACAGAAAACACCCATTTAATTTTAGTTTAATTTATTTTTAATTTAATTTAATTAATTTAATTTTTAGTTTGGCTAGGCTTATATAGGCCCTAGGGCCAATAGCCTAGTACCTACCTATGAACCTATGAACCTATGAATTATAAATATTTTTTTACCTATGTTTGAGAATTATGAAATAACACTCATTATTGTTCAGAATTTATTCACAGTTATACCACCCATTCTGATCCCAAAGAAAAAGTCTTCTGTCTTAGCTAACAAATTTAGTGCAAACTTCATCTCAACACTATAGTAACTGACCCCCCTGCATCCTCAGTGCTTGACCCCCACCTCCATGAATATTATGGAAGAAGTCCTAGCAGTATTTTCTAAAACAATAGAGTAGCACATTCAATGTTTCTAATAACTTACCACAAAGCTTAATAATTAGAGCTAGGTATGGCCTATTGGACCTTATTTTAAACCTCTGTAATGTGTCTTGCAATGGACTACATCTCCAAAACCTGCATAACAGCCACCATGATGCCTAGCCTGGTGTGATTCCTTGCTGATGCCTTGAATAAATTGTCAATCCCTCGACCATGAGGGAAATTACTTAATTTAATTACATTTATTCACTGTTACTTCATCGCAAAACTGCAAGAGGTGCTGCCAATTTAACTGCTTATTCTGTTACATAACTGAGTTGCTTGCAACACAAAGAAACTTAGCTGTATGCTGAGTGAAATCCCAGTCCTTACCCAGCAGACAATGCTAGGCAATACATTGCTTCAACTTTTTTCCTTCAAACTCTCTTATGCATCCCTACTCTCATTAATCTTCAGGCAGCCCAGACAAATCTCCATCAGCAATGCTCCAAAAAGAGGCAAAATTTGCTGCTGATGTGGCATGCAAATCTCTCCATTGTTTACTACTAAAGACACCACACTGGCTAGAACTGCCTCACTCTTAGACACTATTTTAACAACTTACAACACATAACTTTATTCACAAACATGAGAAAAGTAGTGCCCTAACTCAGATCCTTGAGCACTACTCACCAAACAGGCCTATTTGCACAGTATGAAAAAAAAACTTATAACTAAGACAGACAACTCTCCTGGCAGCTCTCTGTATTCCTGCTATATTTCTAAAATCTGGAACTTTATTGCTCTTTTCATTATACAAATTCCTTACATGAAATCTTTCAAATTTCAGTTAAAACAATACCTAAAGAATTCCTGCTCATCTCCTGGCTAGAAAAAAAAATCCTGTTCTGCCACGCAGTATATTTGAAACTATGCTATCCCTCAACTTATCTAAGGATATTATAGAGATATATTATATCTACAACCTACATCTCCATCATCTTTTCTCCTTAAACCATTTACTTTCCTCATTCCCCTCCCAGTATCATTTCCTACTCTTCTACTCACCTCCCTTCTTATCTGATTACACCCTGTTATTCCCCTGACTCATCGCCTCGATTTTTCTCTTCCGTCTTGTTTCATCACATTTCATATCACAGACATTCTTTGTTTCCCACTACAAGCAGAATCCATGCACCTCTCCTCTTATTTTATTGCACCCCACTATTGCCCTGGCTCACCACCTTGTTTTTTCTCTCTCCACTTGCTTTATCACCTTTCATATCACATTCCTTCTTTATCCCCCTCTAAACAGCACAGACCATATACTGACACCTGACAGCCTCTCTTCACAATAAACCTACATGTTCTTACTCAACCTCCTCCAGCCATCTTCTTACTCAGTTTATCTACAAATAATCTGTTTCAGCCTACCATATCCATTGCATGATCCTACCACTGACACATCTACCCATTTCCCTGATGTTGCCTCTCAGACTTGCCTTTTCACCTGTCTCCTCCAGCACACTGCTGTACAGTTATCAACTTCCACTAGCAAATTACTTAAATACTTTTTCCCACAGGCATCAGTCTTTAAACACTCTTTATTCATTCAGAGGCCTGGGGAGAAAAATTCCAGAACAATTATACAATTTACAATGAGTGATTATACTTGTTGAGAGTTAGAAAACAATACACTGTCATGAAAGATTAATAGTACAAAGTGTAAAGGAAAGAAAACCATATCTAGTAAAACTTTAAAATTTTATGCAAGTAATACTTTAGATAAAGACAGCGTTAAGACCAGTACTGATTTAATATCCCTATTCCCAGTGAGAAAAGGAGCATCCTGGTGGCCTACCTCCATTTCCAGTCTTGCAATATAACTTACAACTTGAAAACTATTTTTTCATGACATAATAATGAGAATTCTCTTCTTTGAAGAGTGCCTGTTCATGGAGTACTGCTATAAGTGCCCTACTCCAGTAGACAAACTTAAGTAAATAAATAAATAAATAAGCCAAACCTCTGAGTGAGTGGTCTTTCCAAAACCTTGAAATACAATGTGCATACTGGCACAGCCTTGATTTCCAGTAGCAAAAAAGCTGACATTAGATGCCTTTCTATTTGAGTTGAGCATTATATAAGGTAAACAATTCAAAGGTATAATATAAACAAGAATAATTTATAAATACAACATCACTAGTAATACAAGCAGACTCAGCAGTATAGGAAATTAAGTCATGCACAGCTGTGACTCTCAAGGCATGATTAACCACTCATTTCACTCACAAATATCATGTGTACTGTGTATGAATGCGCATGAAAAATACAGTAGTCTTGGCTATGCTAGACCAAAAGAAAGAAAAAAACTCTAAACTCTTCAAGCAGAAACATAAAATCAAATGTCTTGTTTTCACTGTTCTACAAAAAAATTGTTACTCTCCAACTTTGCCCCTTTAATGGCACTTTCAGATTTTGATCCAAATATCTTTATGTTTCTGATAATTTGAATGTAGCCCCTCTTGGGAATTTATATTTGTACTTCCATGCTCCCTGTGTCATCAGAAGACAAGCATTCATACATGTCAGCCCCTGGCACATCTGAGAGAAATAACTTTCAAAAAGATGATTTATGAAGTCAGTTCAACTTCTCTAAGAATTCTGCCTCTCTCTTTTCCTTCATAGAAACTTTGGAAGAATTAGAACTTGAATTACCTTCCTGGAAAACTGTAGATTTCTCTTGCTGTTTCCATAGCCTGGCCTGCTTCTTAGCATTAGAAGCTGTACTGTGCCTGTTTCTTAGCATTAGACGCTGTACTGTGCTTCTTCTTAGCATATTTACGGACCGCCTTCTCTTTCAAAAGAATACATTTCAGGAAGCTTATAGCAGCCTCATAAGTGGTAAAACATGTATGCCCCTTCTCCCATTCGATTGCATATTCCTGAAGGTATGCTAATGTGGTTATTTCACATTTTATACATTTATCTGACACTGTCATTATCCTCAGTGTGGAGACAGCAGCATCCTGAAATATTGCACTGTTTGTCAAGCAAAAATAAAAGTGTACCTGTCTCTCAGAGTCTACATGCCTCTTGACTCTGTAGCTTAGCAATCTGGATGTTATTTGCTATGATATGAGGTCTCTTGGTCTGGGAGGTCACAGGGCAAAATGTGCTTTGTCTATTTGAAGAGTGTCATCCAGGGCAAGCCTAATAGTAACCAAAAAATCAAGATCAAGTCTCTGCCCCCCAGATTCTAGCTTAGGCCCACAAGGCACACATTGCATCAAATCAATTAGTTTAGCAGTCAGAGATCAGATCATTGAGATGTACACTCTGACAAAGGCTTGATAACATTGCATCACTGTGATCTGTAGCACAATAGTTGATCTGAATGTTTACAGATACATATCTAGTGTTTCCTTGTCAATCCTACTCTGTGCATGTATTTAATCTGTTTTCTGTAACACTTCCATAACTCGCAGCGTAGGCTAATCTGCCTTTTCCTAAAGATCAGTATTAACTTGTTGACCTTACAGAGCCATATGCTTTTGTTGTTCTGTCATGCTAAAAAAGTACAGTAAGTACTAACTCTACAACCATGCTTTACAGTGGAATATGTGTCCCAAAAGAATAAAGATTTCCAGAAAAAGGGTCAATCCTGGCAAGCTTTGTCATCTCAACTCTCAAAATCATTTCAACTCTTCGTGGCTATGTACCTGCTCTATCACCTAACCTCTGCCTATTCCTTAAATGATAACTAGACTCCTATGCATTTTGCTCCTGCTGACTGATGATATTTTCTCCATATTTATTATTTTTTTCATCACTTATTGATAGACCCCACTCTGATGGACCTCCTGCATATCCACAAAACAAACATTACCAGAATTACCCATTCTAAAGACTTAAAGCTTGCCTGTGATATAATTAGGACATGCTGGAGAGGTAGGTATGTATCCCAGAGACTACCCCATCTATGGAACAAGCTCCCCATCCATGTGAAGCAGAGTTCTTCCCTAATCTAATTCAAGCGGAACTTGGACAATTGGATGGGAAACAACAAATTCATCCCTGATTTGGCACCTATGTCTCTATTGCCAAACATGTAACCTGTAAATGGTTCATTTCTCCAGTTCATGCTTACACTTATCTAGGGTATCAGAATTCGTCAGAGATTTGGGATGCATGGCTAGGCTTAAAATGGCCCTTGTAGCAATTTGCTTAGTAAACATCAATGAACCTATGATACTGGTACAATAATGCTGATTAATATATCTCTATTTATACCTCTCTGACTTCATCTGGCAACCAACTTAATTTCTGCTTCTATGTATATATTCTGTATATATTACTGTAATCAAACCAACTAGATTCTTGCTTTTATGTACATATTCCGTATATATCTATATATATATATATATATATATATATATATATATATATATATATATATATATATATTACTGTAATGTATGTAATCACTATGTGTGACACTCTTTCTACTTCTGTACCAGTTAATGCTTAATTTTATTCTGTATCTATGTTCTTCTCAAAATGTTTGTTTTTTATTTTTCAAGTACATTTGAATGAATTCCATAGTATTTATACATAGCATCTTAAATAACTATGTACACTATTTACATTAGCCTGACACTATAACAGATCCTAATGTATACAGTTACTTTATAAGTATGTCCAATCCATTATCAGAGTGTCTGATCAATTATTGTATAGTGTCAATCAACGATAAGACTTTTGCCCAAGGGTTGTTGATACATGGCTTTGGATAAATTCTTAGTTTTTTAATTTTAATTTCCAACAATGTTGTGGTCTTCAGTAGGCTGTAGAAGTCTTCTAAAGTTGGTGTTGTGGTTGTATTCCATCTTCTTGTTATACACTTCCTTGAAATTGCAAGTATAGTCCTTACTAGATACATGTTTGACCTATTCAAATGAGGACCTTCATTCACATTTAATAATACAAGAGCTTTAGTTAAATAAAATGATTCATTAAATAAAGTTTGTAGAAAGTTAATACCATTCCAAAATGGCTTAATTTTAACGCAATCAAAGAAAATGTGGTTCCAATCTGCATTGTGTACTTGCTCACATCTCCAACATATTCCTTTTATGGAAGAATTAATTTTACTGATTCTATCTGGGGTTAAGTATGCTTAGTGCAAGCATTTCCAATTAAAAACTTTCCAGTATTGTGTAAAGGATGTATATTTTATCCATACAAAGATATTTGTTTTAATATTTTCAGTTAACTGTATTGAGTCTCCTTTTGTTATATATTTCCAATATGAGGTTTTGGGTGTTGTTTTATAGTTTATCAGTATGTTGTAAAATTTTGAAATACAGTTTCCCCATGTCAGCGTCGTTATATATGATTTCATATATGTATTCTGTACATTTAGGTTATTTCTTTAAATGAAGAATTGTTAATTATTCTGCTTAAATCTTACAAATATGACAGAATAAGTTAGCCAGTCCTGTTGTAGAATTTTGTATGTTATTTTTATTACTTGTATATCCAAAACTTTTAGTTCTTTGATACATTGGAGCAAACAAACAAATCCTTTCTGTTCACAGGAATTAATAATTTCTCTATATATATTTTATGTGGAAAGTTTTTTGTGACTATAAATGGTCTTAAAAGATCAAAGCAGTTTTTTAAATCTATATTTGCATTAATAATTTTCCTAAATCATATGAGTTTTAGTGGGTTTAGTTATGTTGTATTGCATACTAATACACAATAAATGCCATGGCAAATTGTTTTTATCTGTTGTTTGAATTCTTTTTTTGTAAATCAAATTCATTTATTGATATTACAGTTAGTAATTCTTTCCAGTTTGCAGAGTAATTTGGACTTATCCAATCTGAGATTGTTTTAGATATTGATGCTTTTATATATGTTTATATAGCAGGAAAGTTTAATGCTCCATGTTTCCATGGTCTGATATGATGTATTAAAGCTATTCTGTTTCTTTTGGAAAACCATAAAAATTTTAATAGGCATGAATTTATTTCTTTATCTATATTCCTTTCTGGTAACAGTTGCATTGCCAAGGCTATATATAGGATCTTGGGCAGTAAAACCTTTCTTATTAACTGTAGTCTATCTTCAAATGTTAATATTATTTTGTTCCATTTTTTCACAGAGTTTTTAATTGTATTGATGATATTAGTGTAGTTTTTTGAGACTAATTCATTATTATCCTTGCATAACTCAATTCCTAGATATTTTATGGTAGATTCTTGCTTCCCTGTGATATGATCCCCCTTAGTCTGCAGTTCTTTTTTTTTTTATTTAAAAATAAAAAAAATGATTTTGATTTATTGAAATGGAGTCCTGAATTCATGTGAATTTTTTCAATTAATATATCAAATTCATCTAATGTCTCTTTTGTATTAGATAATGTTAGCAATATCTCATCAGCAAATAGCATTACTTTAGAATTGTATTGTTCATAAATATCTATTCCTTTGATTTTTGTATTGTTACAAATTGAATTTGTAAATATTTCAATAGCCAGAACAAATTGAATCGGTGACATGGGACATCCTTGTTTAGTGCCTTTTGTTATATGTATAGATTCAGAGGTAAAAGGACCAAACCTGACATACGCTAAATTATTTGTATATATATTCTTTAGGAGATGAACAAAGGATGCAGGAAATTCAAATAGCATTAGGATTTTGAATAAATAGTCCCAATTTAGGGAATCAAAGGCTTTCTCTATATCTAAGCCAATTATGAGTGTTTCTTTATTTTCTTTATTAACATAATCTATATGAGAAATTATCCATTTAATATTGTCATGTGTGTGTCTATGATATATAAATCCAGTTTTATCATTAGTTATTGTTTTGGATAGTGGTATTTTCATTCTGTTAGTTAATATTGTCATAAATACCTTACAGTCATTATTTAATATTATTTTAGTTTTTTGAGACTAATTCATTATTATCCTTGCATAACTCAATTCCTAGATATTTTATGGTAGATTCTTGCTTCCCTGTGATGTAATATTCTGTTAGTTAATATTGTCATAAATATCTTACAGTCATTATTTAATATTATTTTAGTTTGTTGAGACTAATTCGTTATTATCCTTGCATAACTCAATTCCTAGATATTTTATGGTAGATTCTTGCTTCCCTGTGATGTGACCAAGTTCGCAGATGACTGCAAACTGGGCACCATAATCGACTCTCCAGCCGACACAAGCATCCTCCAAAAGGGCCTCATAGAAACAGACAACTGGTGCCAGAGCCATGGCCTCAAGCTAAACGCCAAAAAGTGTATAGTCATCCCCTTTGGCAAAAACAAAGTGCCCACAAATTACCACATAGGTGGTAATCCATTAAGCACAGAAGAAGTAATTAGGGACCTGGGGACCCAAGTTGATAGCAAGCTCTCATTTGGTAATCACGTGGCCAAAGTGGTTAGAAAAACATTTTATATAGCCCTCCTAATCATGAAGGAATTCACATCTAGATCAGGGGAGGTCATCGTGCCTCTTTACTCATCCCTCATCAGGCCCATAATTGAGTACAATGCCCCTTTTGGGATGTACCTTACCAGACACCTGCAGCAACTGGAAAGACCCCAAAAGTACCTCACCAAGAGGATCAAAGGGCTCAAACAGATGCCATATGCTGCCCGGTTAAAGAAACTCCAGTTCTACTCAGTGGCATACCACCTGCTCAGAGGCGATCTGTGCCTGATGTATAAAGCCATATCCAACCCAGAATTAATGGACATGCTGCACCTCAGAAAATCCAAATCCCATCGAGCTACATGCTTGAGAGACTTGATCCTCAGCACTGAAATAAATAGGACATGCTGGAGGGACAGATTCATAACCCAGAGGCTCCCTTCACTCTGGAATAAAATCCCAGTCCAGGTTAGGCAGAGTCCCTCATTGACTTTCTTCAAGAGGAATCTTGATGAGTGGATGGGAGATCATAGGTTTACCCCGGGTATCACTTCTGTGTCACTGTTGGACAGAGGCACATTATACTAACCTTGAAAAAGGGCATAGCAAAATTAATTTAAAATGGGTGGCGAAAGCCAAACACACTCTGGCTAGGCTTATAAATGCCCTAGGACAGATAGCCTAGTATGAACCTATGAACCTAACCTATGAACCTATGATATAGGTCTATATGAGGTACAGAGGTTTGGGGATTTGTTTTCCTTTAGGATTGGTGTTTGTTTGTTTGTTTGTCTTTTGGCTTTTTCCCGGTAAGGGGTCACCACAGAAGAACTCCGGTCTGCTAATGATTGGCAGTAGATTTTTTACAAAATGATGAGGTGCCAGCTCGACGCCCAACCTTCAACGAAGGCATGCCCATTTATGCACGCATGTCTTTTGAATGCTACCCAACCATGGGGAGGACATGCAGACTCCACACAGAAGGCACTCCCAAGCCCAGCCAAGAATCGAATGGGAGAACCTCTTGGTGTGAGGTAACAATGCTACTGCCATACCACTGTGGCATCATTCCTTTAGGATTGGTGTGATTAAGGAATATCTCTAAGAGGGTGGTATTAAAGCTTGTGACTGAATTTCTAAATAGAGTTTTATGGAAGAGGGATAGTATCTTTGAAGGAAAAAGGTTATATATTTCCATAATTATGCCATCTATACCTGGATCTTTATTAGCTTTACCCTCTTTTATTGTATCTGCAATTTCTTTGTAGGATATGGGTGCTTTCAGATCTAGTTTTAATTTTTCTGTTTTTTTTATATTAGAATATTTTTCATCTAGATTTAATTGATCAATATGTATATTTTCTTTTTGGAAATGTTTCCTATAGTGATTTCTATAGGCATCAAGAATGTTACCTATATCCGAGACATTTTTCCCTTTCTTTTCATAAGATCCTTTTAATGTTATTAGCTTTTGATTGTATTTTGATTCTTGGATAAATTATACAGATATTTGGGAGAAGTGGCCAAGGTATTCATTTTTTAGTTTTTCTAAAGCTAAACTAGTTTTATGTGACAGAATTTGGTTGTATTTATTGTTTAATACTTCTACTTTCTTTTTCATCTTCAAATTATTTTGATTTTAAATTTGAAAGTAGCTGGAGTGTTATTAACTCCCCAATTGATGTTGAAATCTTACAGAAAGGCCTCACTAAGACCAATGACTGGTGTCAGAACCATGGTCTTAAGCTCGATGCCAAAAAATGTGCCATCATCCCCAATGGGAAAAACACAGTTCACATGAATTACCACAGCAATGGTAGTCCACTGAACTCACAAGGCATAAGAGACTTGGGAACACAGGTTGACAGCAACCTCTCTTTTGACCACCACATTGCCATTATGTTCAGAAAGACCTTCTATGTGGCACATCTCATTACTAAGGGTTTTGCATCCAGGAAGAAGGAGGTCATTGTCTCCCTCTACTCTTCCCTCATTAGGCCAATCATCGAGTGCAATGCCCCATTTGGCATGTACCTCACTAGACGCCTGCAGCAACTGGAGAGGCAGCAAAAGTACCTCACAAAGAGGATCCTATGCTTTAAACATTTGTCCTATATGGACAGACTCAAAAAACTCCAACTATTCTCTGTCTCATATCACCTTCTTAGAGGCGATCTCTGCTTAACTTACAAAGCCATGTCTGAACCAGCTCTGTTAGAAATGCTACATCTAAAGAAATCCCCCTCCCTCAGCATCACATGCTCCAGAGACCTTAAACTCATTACCACAATCAAAAGAATGTGCTGAAGGGACAGGTTCATAACCCAGAGACTGCCCATGCTATAGATTAGACTTCCCATACATGTCAAGCAGAGCACCTCACTGACCCTGTTCAAAAGAAATCTTGTTGAGTGGATGGGAAATAGAAAATTCACTCCATTGTGAACTAAGGTCGGGTGGCACAATGCCAGGGTAATCCTATGGGCTAGGCTTGTAAAGGCTCCAGGGCCATTAGCCTAGTACACACCCATGAACCTATGAACCTATGAGCCTTGATGGGACATGCCCCCACATTCCCACACATAGGCAAGTTTACAAGAAGCATGAGTTCAGTTCAAAAAGGAAGGGAACTAATCAGCAGAGGGGGCCCCTTATTGTAATTAATTTTGGAGATTTTTGAATGAAGAAATTCCATTGACTAGATTTTACCAGGGGAAAAAAATCCCTAACTAAGGAGAATGTGCTGCTGCCTTGGTGGAATTTGGAAGCTAGGAAATTCTTGGACCCCCTAATTGTTTACATCTTCTTCAGTGAACTGACAGAACACACAAAATTTCCCCTCTCTAGTGCAATATGCAGATGACTCCATCATAATCTGTCATGCGCAAAACCTTCTTAATCTTCACAATATCAGACTGGAGTCTTTCATAGCCATAGAGATATGGCTAATAACTTCCCATCAACACCTCAATCCCAACAAAACCAAGCTCTCCTTTTCACCACTAAAAACTTCTCAGACCCCCAAAATACCTTCCATATACTCTCAGCTAACAACACTAAAACTGAGCTATTCCCACTAAAAAAAATGCTGGGAATTTACATAGATGATAATAGGAAATGTGAGTACTATGTACAACATATTGTGAAACAAATGCAAAGGATGAAATGGTTCCTGACCTATCAACCAGAAAACACTTAGCCACTAGATGCCTTCTCCCTTCCTCCTTTATTTTGCTCCAATCTTCACAAACCTACAAGCATCTCAAAAAATTAAACTGGGATGATGCTATCATGAAACAACTAATTTTGCCATTGTTCAACACAGAATCCACCACTGTCTGCCACTGAAAGAACTAAATTAGCTAGAATTCCTAATTATCTGACCTATACCCAATTCCAATCATAGCTAAACTCATTTAATTTGCCAATAATTATGCATCTCTCAACTCATTCATCCAACAAAATTCTCCACAAAGATCTCTGATCTCCACTGATAAATTCCTACTACTCACTTTAACAGTTTCAGAGAGGCACTTTTTTCATACTATCAAAACAAAGCTTGGAATTGTATTCCTATCTCTCTTTAACATGAACCAAAGCATAAAACCTTTAAGTCCCTTCTAAAATCCCACTTAAGTAGAACAAGGATATACCCATGTTTCTCTCCAAGATAGTAAGCTAAAAAAATCACAGGTTTACCATAGTTTCAGAGAAGACATTTTTTTTCGTACTATCAAGCCAAAACTTGGAATTGTATTCCTATCTCTTTTTAATATGAACAAAAGCATAAAACCTTTAAGTCCCTTTTAAAATCCCACTTAACCAGAACAAGGATATGCCCATATTTCTCTCCAGTATAGCAAGCTAAAAAAATCCCAGGTCTGCCATACCCTCCACCTTCCCCTTTATTACTCAAACTCACATATTTTCACTGCTTCTACCTTCCCCACCCTCATTCTCAATAGAATAACTCTTATTTTCTTTTAGTGTTACTCATTTCTCTCATAAAATTTTATATTATCTTATATATCCCATTTCTCACCTTAAATAGACTCTAACACTAATCTCAATTATATATGTCATACACACGTCTATGTTTCTGACTCAAGATTATTGACATTTTCTGGTATTCTGTTTGGTTGAAATTAGTATTGCGTAACTCACTTTAATGTACAGAACATACTCTTTAATGAGCATCCATATATTCTCTGTGATTCATGTATCTTATTCTATATGGAGCTGCTTAACTCACTTTAATGGACAGCACAATATCTATAACATACTTCTGCGTATTCTGTGTGATTCATGTATCTTATCTTTGTGAAGCTATCTACCTGGGCCTCTACTTTTCACCCACTTGGACTATCCTGATCAACAAATGAAATACATAAATAAATAAAATATGTGTCTGCCTAATGAACTTTGGAAACTAAGATAGTTTCTTTGTCTCTGCGAGAACATCAGGAAGAGAGAGAAAGCTCTTGTTAACCTGAAGAAGTGAAATCTATATAGAGTTGCATGGTATGCTGAACACTACAGATGTAAACTAGAAGTATGTCTTTGAAGAATCTGCCTCAGCTAGTAAGCTTAAAGGCTGCCTATGCTCTTTGAGAACTTTAAACTCTGCCATTTCCAGTGGCTTAGGAACTCTGTGAACATATTTCAAGTAAGAAGACAAGACAAGTGAAGAACTTTTGTGTTTGACTAACAAACTGCAAGGAGGTCTGAACTGTTCTGTTGGACTAAAATACTGCAAAGACATTATTTTATATAGTATAAGATGAAGTATCTACATTCTGTATTTCCTGTGGAAATATTGTTCCGTTAGTGAGGCATTTTTACTTCCAGGGCCCTTGTCTATTGCTATTTGTTTGACAAATACTGTCACTGTACTCACACAAGACTATTTGTATGTATCCGCCCTCAGAAGAGATATAGTTACCCTATAAGTTAATTTTATGATTGTCTTATTTTAAAAGGGTAGTAATTCTAAAATGTGTGTATGTCTAATTGGTCTGAGTGATTGCAGCATGTTGCTTTAAAAGCAAGAAAGAATACTGGTACTTAAGCTATTAATAGCCTGTCCTAGAAATAATTGTGCATGTGTGTGTGTGTGTGTGTGTGTGTGTGTGTGTGTGTGTGTGTGTGTGTGTGTGTGTGTGTGTGTGCAATCAATAGTTTTCACCATGACACAGTCACCATTGGTAAGGTAGCACTGAAAGACACAGTGAAATGAGGTGTATGGGTTCTGGGAAGTGAGTGGTTCTAACATTGCTGCCCAGTGATGCAGTATGAACCTTATTTATGTGTGGCTGGCCCTTGATATAGCCCAAGACAGCAGTGTTCATTTGCCACATGCTGTAAAGGCTGAGCACCCTACATATATCAATAGGATGGCCCAGTGGTGCAGCAGTAGTGTTATTGCCTCACAGCAAGAGGTTCTCTTTTTCGATTCTTGGCTGGAGTGCCTTCTGTGTGGATTCTGTATGTCCTTCTTGAGATTGTGTGGGTTTCCTCCCATGTCACAAAGACATGCGTCTGGAGTGTTTTTTCATGGCCCCCTGCTGAAAATTGGCTTTGTTTCAAGTCAGACTTTCCCAGTAAATAAATGATAAATAAATATCAACTGTGCAGTTTGCAAAGACGTCCTTGACAGCAATGTCTTTTAAATGCTGGCCTCTCTGTTTCCCTTCCTGACTGGGTCATAAACATATATAGCTTTGTTAGTACCACCATAAGAATGATATATACCTTATAATATTTACATACCCTAACATATTCTGACGACCTCTCTTATATTTGTTAATCACCATGACTGTGCATATGCCATTTGCCCAAAACATCAAGTGAAAAGAAAGTAAAAAAAATGTATGTTGCCTACTGAGACTATGATTCTTTCAGTTTTTATTTTCATGTGTTTTGCCTTACGATAGTGACTTCTTTTGTGGAGTGCTTAAATGTGAAAGATAGCAGGAGTTAAAAAAATAGAGAGGGGCATGAGTATATGACACAGAAGTGACTTTCCTGCACAGATAATTCAAGGAATATATTTAAGGAATAAAAGGAAATAGATTTCTGTTTTTCTTTTTCTGCTTTTTGAAATGCATACATAAATAGTGCCAGAACACTTTTGTTGTCACGGTACAGAACCATCATAACAAAATAACAATAATGAATATCTCCCAGTTTCCATTAAGAACCGAGCATGCAGAAAAAAATTAAAATACAGGGAGATGGTATGTCTCTCTTTATTGTGTCCCAATAGACATTTGCTAATGTTATAATGGTGAATTTGTCATGTTATTTAATGAGTGACCTCACCATGCTGTATAGAACAGACCTTGGGCCTTGGTGCTATGTGTACAACTGTTACATGAAAATGGTGAGTGCTATTAATTTGCAGCATCTTCCTCATATTTAAGCATTACATATTATGTGTCATCTTAAGAATTTACTTATATTAGAAACGAGTATGTAGCAGGTATTAATGGATGGAGGTAGGAGGGAACCAGTGAATTGATATAATCCATGCAAGTTATTAGGATGGTTGGGAGGAGTGAAATACATTTCATGCTGTAGATCTGTAGGAAATGAATCAATGATCTTTTTTATTTATGAATTGGGGTCCATACAGATATTCAGAAGTCTGGTTTAAGATTTTGTCAGTAGCCAGTAGTCAGGAAATGGAAAAAAGGGAGACGATGATGATGATAATGATGAGTCTTCATCGCCAAACTTCTTTCCTATCTCCCAGCCTAAAAGCTTCTGAATATATATGGACAACTGATTTCAAAATGGATTGAGTTAGCTATAGCAAACATGATGACATTCTGCTTTAAAATACTTAATACCCCATTCTTCTTTTTATTAGGGAAAGACTGTAGATTTATGGTAGATTATGTATAACAGGGTTTGAAACAAAAACTGAAAAGGTGGTCTTCTCTTTTTTCTTTGCCTGCCCTGGGGGCCTCAGAGATGCTGGTGCTGTGTATTACCTAGTGTCATAAAAAATGTTTACAATGTGATTGTTATAGATAGAGTCCTAGTGCATGCAAATTAGGCTAATTTCTACACATTATTGTTTGTAATTCTTTAGTTTGAACTTAAAAAGTTTGAACAATCTTTGGATAACATATCTTGCTGAGTATTTTGGAGCATCATGTAGTCAGTGGGTCTCAGGTTTTGTCAGGAATTATCACTGGGGTGTGGCCAGGTGCCTAAATTCTTACCATTGCTGATGACTACTAGATAGGTGCATAGCCTGATCATAAGCAAACTGTTTTTATTTTCTCCCAAGGGATATTCTATTCCAGCACGAGGATGACTCAAGAGGATGCATCACATGGGGATGGGTGATTCTCATGGTGTGCGTTATGTATACATCCAGTTACTATCATGGAATGAATGTAGGTGGTTGCACACACCTAATAAACAGAAAGACAAAACTTCAACAAATTAAAAGAGAAAACAGCCACATTGTGCTCCTTCAAAACCCCCATGATGAGTGTAAAGAACATTACTGTTTTGTACTGTAAATATGGGTTGCCAACTGGCTCACTGACAGAACCCACACTGTAAAAGTTGCAGACTCCAATTCTGACCTCAAAGCAGTGACAAGTGGAGTACCACAGGATTCTGTCCTGGGACCTCTCCTGTTTGGTATCTACTTCTCTGAAGTACAGGCTAACACAGAAGGCCTCTGGCTAATGAAGTTTGCAGATAACTGCAAACTAGGAGCCATAGTCAAGTCCCCAAACGATGTGGACATACTACAGAAGGGCCTCACTGAGACAGATGCCTGGTGTCAGAGCCATGGCCTCAAGCTCAATGCCAAAAAGTGCAGTGTCATCCCCTTTGGTAAAAACTCTGTACCCATGAACTACAACATAGGCAGCAATCTACTTAACACCGAATGCGTGATAAGAGACCTTGAGACCCAGGTCGACAGTAGTCTCTCCTTTGATAGTCACATTGCCACATTAGTCATGAAGTCCTTCTACGTGGCACACCTCATCATAAAAGGGTTCTCATCCAGGAAAAAATGAAGTAATTGTTCCCCTCTACTCGTCACTCATTAGAACCATTATAGAGTACATTGCCCCTTTTGGAATGTACCTCACAAGACATCTGCAGCAGCTGGAAAGGCCACAAAAGTACCTCACAAAGAGGATTACTGGCCTCAAACAAATGCCCTACACTGACCGCCTCAAACAACTCCAGGTTTACTCCATAGCATATCGCCTACTCCAAGGTGATCTCTGCCTAACATATAAAGCTATGTCAAACCAAGAGCTGTTGGACATGCTACACCTAAAGAAATCCCAATCCCTCCAAGCTACACGCTCTAGCGACCTAAACCTTGTCACCACAATAAACAGGACATGCTGGAGGGATACATTTCTGTCCCAGAGACTTCCTATACTCTGGAAAAAGCTACCCATCTATGTCAAGCAAAGTTCTTCATTAGCATTCTTCAAGAAAAATCTTGATGAGTGGATGGGAAATAGGAAATACACCCCAGGGATCACTTCTGTGTCTCTGCTCGACAGTGACACAGGAAAATAACTTTCTTGGGTGGCGTAAGCCATGGAACCTTGCTGGCTAGGCTTACGTAGGCCCTTGGGCCGGTAGCCTAGTACCTACCTATAAACCTATGAACCTATGAATACGCTTTTATGAACATGTATCACACTGATTCCTGCTTTCACCCCCAGGTTGCCAGGATACCATACAATATCCATGACCATTAATAAAATGCAAGTTGGAACAGATTTTGGCTGTGTAAAGGAAATATACAAAATATGGGTGAAATTGAATGATAAACTACCCAGTAAGCCATTAGGCCTTATTTGCTAGCAAAATGTCAAACTTTTGGTGTAGCCTGCAAGATATAGGATCATATGATCATAGTATCACAGGTAAGTACTACACTATCTGCCTGAGGGCATCTATAAGCCTAGCCAGAATGTGTTGGCTTTCGCCGCCCCCTTAGATTAGTTCCCTGGGCCTCTGTCCAGCAG